>NW_010925828.1:0-618 GCF_000633955.1 Camelina sativa | reverse complement strand
AAGAAACGGGGGTTTGATAAGTGAATCTAAATCTAGGGTTTCGTCATAATCTGACTGCGGCAGCGAGAAGCGTTGATCAAGGATTCAATGGGGGAACAAGTTGACAAGAAGTTCACATGGGTGATTAAGAATGTTTACTCTTTGCAGTCGGAGAATATATATTCTGATATATTCGTGATCGGTGGATGTAGATGGTAAGAAGACAAGTTGTTTGTTCTTTCTTTCTTTTTTGTTTTAGTTTTGTTTTGTATTTGTCCTTCCAATTTTAGGTTATCAATGACTCTTTTTCGCTTGCAGGCGCCTTGTGGCAGCATATTCCAAGGGAATTATATTTAATGACGCTCTGTCTCTGTATCTGACGGTTGCTGATGTTGAGTCTTTGCCTTCTGGATGGAGTAGACACGCAGAGTTTTCTTTTACTGTAGTGAATCAAAGTTCTGAAGAACACTCCCAACTGCAAGATGTCTTTCGTGATTTTACAGAAACAGAAGGGTGGTTTGATGACAAGACTCCTGTCTGTGGTTTTGCATCCAGCTTTCCCCTTGGAAAACTTGATGCTAAATATGGTGGGTTTATACTGAATTATCAAGTCAAGGTTGTTGCAGAGGTGAAAGTTCT
>NW_010925827.1:0-618 GCF_000633955.1 Camelina sativa | reverse complement strand
ACAGGCTTAAACCAAGAAAACAAGCTAAAACCGAGAAAACATTGATTTGAAGTAGAAAACAGATTTGTTACTGTTTCTAGGGTCAAAATCTGTAACAATCAATACATTTGACTAATTATAAGAGTTTGGGTTGAATTTGGAGTGGTTAGACAACAGTTATACCCATTTTGTCCCTAAACAGGCTAAAACCGAGAAAACATTGATTCGAAGCAGTAAACAGCTTTGTTACTGTTTCTAGGGTCAGAATGTGTGACAATCGAATGCATTTGACTAATTGTAAGTGTTTGGGGTGAATTTGGAGTGTTTAGACAACACTTAAACCTGTTTTATCCCAAAACAGGCTTAAACCGAGAAAACATTGATTCGAAGCGCTAAACAGCTTTGTTACTGTTTCTTGTGTCAAAATATGTAACAATCCAATGAATTTGACTAATTATAAGAGTTCGGAATTAATTTCAAGTGTTTAGGCAACAATTATACCCATTTTGTCCCGAAACAGGGTAAAACCGAGAAAACATTGATTTGAAGTAGTAAAAAGCTTTGTTAATGTTTATGGGTGAATTTGTGTGAAAATCCAATTCATTTGACTAATTGTAATATTTCGTCATGAATTTGAAC
>NW_010925826.1:0-618 GCF_000633955.1 Camelina sativa | reverse complement strand
CTTTAAGAGATTGCGACTGCCACTTCATTAGCTCTCAGTTGACTTGAGATTCCAAACCGAAGAAACAGACTGCGTTTTAATCAACTTCTTGGTACTCCGATCTTACTAAACCGAGTGAGATAACCAAAGACAATCAACGACCAACTTCACGTCTTCAACACATCTAAAGGGGATAAACCGGAAATGTCGATTGAATCTAACCGGAAAATTTGGAAGAATCTAGATTGTACCCATGAGAGCGCATCAAGTGATTTGGACAAGCATGTGGGGATCCACCCATTACACATCCACATTAGTCTGTTTTTTGTTGTTGTTGTTGTTGATAAAAGACTAATCGTCTATAATCAAATGTGCGATTAGGATGTGAAGACGTAGTAGGACTTGTCCAAGTACGAATCAAAAAATATCTGATTATACATATTTATTGAGAATTTCAGATGATTGAATTGAAATGAGAAAAAAAGAAGTGAAGAAATAAATGTGGTTGATGTGTGACCGCAGCAGCAGCGAACACAATGTGGGAGAGTGGACTAGTTGTTGTTGTCACGTAATATCTTGTTTGTTGATACCTTATACAATACAAGTGTTCGACCTACATTTCGTGCCAGTTTAAATTAT
>NW_010925825.1:0-618 GCF_000633955.1 Camelina sativa | reverse complement strand
TTTTTTTTTTTTTTTTTTTTTTTTTTTTTTTTTTTTTGTGTGGTGGCGAATAAGATTGGACGTTCTCTATTTCCTCCTTTCTACGATGGCAATATCTCATGTTTCAATTATTGTCCTTTCTGTAATTTTCCTACATGTATGTTGGAACTCAAACTTGTAGTCCCAAATTCTCTAGTTAACTGTTGCTCGTTTGTGCACATGACTGGTTTGTTTATATATTTGGTGCATCTAGGTGCATCTAGGTGCTCCATTTGAATGCATTTGATCTTTTTGCTTTGTTTATATATTGTATCAAATAAATGGACATGCCTCTATCTTAATGATATTTTAATGAGCTAAAATTTATTTACAACGTGATAATTTAAAAGAAAAATAATCGTGATTTTTGGTTTCGACGGAAAGCGATATTCCAATATTGTTGAGTTTTCTCTTATGTTACAAAGTGTTAAATTGAGATCATAAAGCAGGTTAATTATGTATTTTTTCGTTAAAATCTATAAATCATTGAAATTTGCCGAATTTTTTTTTCTCGCATAAATTGTAAAATACTGTTTTCTTATATAAAAAAAATTGTGGAATACCTTTTGTCACCGAAACAAAAAAAATTGTGGAATTGTG
>NW_010925824.1:0-618 GCF_000633955.1 Camelina sativa | reverse complement strand
ACATAAATAAACAAATATTAGCTATTCAATGTGGTTTTGGATTCAATAACAATTTAGTAAATTACCTTTGACTCCAAGCTTGTTGCAGATGCTTTCAGCGATGAGAAGAGAATAAGCAGATTGTTTGTCTGCTCTAGATGGATCTAAAACACATTCGGACTTATTTGTTAGTGCTATCATTATTGCAAACGACGAATTCAAACTTCTGATTTTTCTTGAAGTGATATAGAAGAAACATCTGACTTTCTTGGAAGCTGCCAAGAAACTGCCACTCTCAATAAACTGCCAAGCTAACGGATGCAGGTGATCAATATTAATCAATTAAAGCTGCCACTCTCAATAAACTAATAGAAACTGCGGTCTGACTTTTAATTTCTTGATTGTAATCCTCTTTCTTTTCTGCATCCCCTTGGCCGTAATCCCAGTTTCTTTCTGAAAGTTTTGTGCAAAATGTTGAACTGGCTTCTTCTAATACCGTGGAATCAAATCTTCACTGCTGCATGTGGCTGTTTTTTTAGCGACAGGAACTACATTCACATGATGGAAAAAAATCTCAATTCTTTGCAGAAAGCTATGCAAGAACTTAAGGGTGAACGAGAAGATCTGTTAGGAAGAGTT
>NW_010925823.1:0-619 GCF_000633955.1 Camelina sativa | reverse complement strand
GATGGATGTATAGGCGTATGGATCCATATCAGCCGAAAGTATCTGCAGAATATGAAGTTGGGTTAGAGGGATTCTTGAATTTTGCTTCTCAGTGCTTATATGAGGGGGGAAGAATTTGGTGTCCATGCTCACAGTGTAACAATAGGGAGCTTCTTCGTCCGAACATTGTTCACAAACATTTATATACGAAAGATTCAACCCAACTACTATGTTTGGACAGGACATGGAGAAAAGATCCAGCCTCAATACCAATATGAAGCCGGCTATGAAAATTTTGATTACAATACATATCAAACAGTGGAGACGAAATGGAATTCTAATGCCTACATGGGAGACATGTTTGAGTCACAAACAAGGTATTTAATTTTTAATAAGTTAATTATTTTGTCTTTAAAAAAGAGTTTGTATATTATGTTAATAAACAAAACTAATTACATGTTAGATAACTAACAGAAAATGAGGTGTTCAAATTAGATTTTGATTCCTTCCCAATTATTATGCAAATTGTATTTAGTAAAAATAAATGATCATACAAAAAAAATATCTTGAATTTTAGGTAGGTAGGTCTTAAAAATTGAGGATAGGTATGTATCCTTTGGTCTATATATATATATATATA
>NW_010925822.1:0-619 GCF_000633955.1 Camelina sativa | reverse complement strand
TTACGAAGATGTTTCCGACCATTTTCTTATTAGTAAATTAGACTTAGTATATTTCGTAGTAACGTATTTGTTTATGAGAGAAAGAAAGATAAGATCTAAAGAGTCAAAGAGATTAACATCAGAGCGAGTATCCGTGACTTTCTCTTTAGATGTATGTCTACACTTACTAGTACTACTACTACATTCGCAAGGCAAGACCATTTCTTACCGTAAAAAGACAAATTTCCAACAATTATTTTTAAAAACTAAATTCAAAGGATACATTCATCAAAAAGACATTCTCGATTATAGTATTAAAATTAAATGTCAACTCAGAGAATTAAAAAATATATATATATATATATATTTTTTTTTAATAAGATAAGAATCCGAAATCGAAGGCAAGATAAATTTAGGGTTAGTGACGAGGAAAGCTTTGACGAAGTAACGGAGAAAATTAGGGGGAAAAAAAGGAGAAATGTGTAGAGAGCTTTTGGCTTGCTACTAGTGAGAAATATGATTTGTTACCTCTGTTTATAAATCCAAACTTTATGACCGACGAGGCGACGACCAGTTAAAAATTAGATTAGCCTGACGAAGAAGAAGTCGAGAACAATGGAAAAAGCAGAAAGAAAAAGAA
>NW_010925821.1:0-619 GCF_000633955.1 Camelina sativa | reverse complement strand
TGTACAATAGATTAACTATATATGTAAGTTATTAATATTTTTAAATGACCCTTATAGAGTCCAGAAATATATAGATAACTGTGTTTAATGTTTACTTTTTTATAATATAAGAACGATATCAAACCGTTGATTTTAGTTGTATACAGTCCAGAAATATAATGTTTTGTTATTTTTATTTTATATTATAAAAGTTATTGAATTTAAATTATTGAATATAATAAATATAGAAATTATCTTAAATTCGTTATTAATATTTTTTTTTGGAAATTTTTAATAAGATATGAGGAATATTTAATTTTTAAATTAATGTAAAAATTATTCTAAAACAAAAAAAATGACATCGGTTTCAAATATCCTTTTCTATTTAGAGATATTAAAAATTACCATTTTCTCAAATTTTTAAGAGATGTTAACTTACATAAGAAATAACTGAGAATAATTTACATAAAAATAATAATTTTATATAGATTAATTTGATGATCTATAAATCTTATTACAAAGTAATAATTTATATTTGCTATATAAAATCACGTCAAAAATAATAACATTATATACAAATTAAAGACTTATATAAAATATTATGTTGCTCTCAACTTCCACTAATTAATTTTATACACAT
>NW_010925820.1:0-619 GCF_000633955.1 Camelina sativa | reverse complement strand
CGATAGGAGATATCTTTGCCAATCATAAATCACTCTCAACCTTGTAAGATCTCTTTACCAATCTCTTTATCATAGTCATCACTGCCAAGTTTCTAGTTTCCATTGATCTATTGCTGTTTTATTCAGGGACCTTTCTCACAACAACTTCAGTGGCGATCTTCCGAGTTCTTTAAGTACAGTGTCCAAACTTTCCGCTCTGTGAGTGCTTTCAGACTTTCATTGTTGCAACGCGAATTAAGAAGTGCCAAAGGGAATTCCTTATGATGATGCTATCTTCATTTGTGACAGTTATGTTCAGAACAATCAGTTTACAGGTTCCATCGTTGTTCTCTCGGGTTTACCTTTGAAAACTCTGTAAGTCTCATTTCAAATAGAGGAAAGAAACAAATACATTATATAATTTCCCAATCACACTTACCCTATGTGTTTTCTTGGCAGAAATGTTGCAAACAATCATTTCAATGGATCCATACCTAAGGAGCTTAGCTCTATTCAGACCATAATGTAAGCTTTCAAAAAACAAACCTGTTAAGTTCTTTACTTTGGAGTTTGCTTTCAGTTTAAACTGTAAGTTTATGTCTTTGATATTCCTAAATGAAACAGATATGATGGTAACTCC
>NW_010925819.1:0-619 GCF_000633955.1 Camelina sativa | reverse complement strand
TGGACCATAAGTGATTTTCCTGCCTATGGGATGTTGTCTGGATGGACTACACATGGGAGATTAGCTTGTCCATATTGTAATGGAACGACAGATGCGTTTCAACTGAAGAATGGTAGGAAGACAAGTTGGTTTGATTGTCATCGTCGATTTCTTCCCATTGGCCATCCTTACCGAAGAAACAAGAATTTGTTTAGGCACAAAAGGGTTGTGAGAGACACTCCTCCTCCATATCTAACTGGAGAACAAATTGAAGCGCAAATCGACTACTACGGAGCTAACGAAACAGTTCGTTGGGGTGGTAATTGGCATGTCCCTCGTAATATGCCAGATTCTTACGGTGTTCATCACAACTGGCACAAGAAGAGTATATTTTGGGAGTTGCCATATTGGAAGGATCTTCTTCTGCGCCACAACCTCGATGTGATGCATATAGAGAAGAATTTCTTTGAGAACATCATGAATACAATATTGAATGTCCCAGGGAAGACAAAAGACAACATAAAATCGAGGTTGGACTTGCCGGATATTTGCTCAAGAAGTGAGTTACATATAAAAAGCAATGGCCAAGTTCCCGTTCCAATTTTTAGATTGTCTTCAGAAAAAAAGTCGGTTTTGTTCA
>NW_010925818.1:0-619 GCF_000633955.1 Camelina sativa | reverse complement strand
ATATATATATATATATATATATATATATATATATATATATTTTTTTCTTTTGTTAAAACATACTTAAGTTGTGGTACGAAGAATTGAACACTTTCATTCCTTCACCTGCATCACATTTGCATCATTCGATGCTTCTAACAACTCTCCATGATTTTTAAATAAATGAGCTTTGCATCATTATAGTTTTTGAACACCTGCATCACATTTGCATCATTTTAATTAATAGTGTGAACAATCATAATATCATTTACAAAGTTACAGTAGAATCACAAATTTCAGTTGCATCATTATAGTTTTTGACAATAATTCCAAACAATATAAATCCAAATTAATTAAAATACACCATATTCACTTTGTTTCCAACAAATTCATTATAAATCAAACTCTTTAACCAAAAATGAGTTTTGACCCAAAAAAAAAAATAAATAATAAGTTTTGAAAAAGCCTACACTTAATAATGTGAACAATCACAAAATCCTTAACATAGTCACAATAAAATCACAAAGTTCAGTTGCACCATTCTAATTTTGGACAAGAATTCTAAATATTATGGTCTTGATTTGTTACGGTTATTACTTTTGGCTGTAGAGACTTTGACTTTAAAATTTTAGCCGTAGAG
>NW_010925817.1:0-619 GCF_000633955.1 Camelina sativa | reverse complement strand
TGTGGTTTTGCTCCAATGGGAAATTGTCTGGTTTGGCACCGAGTAGACCCGTGTCAAAAACAATCTCGAGTGCATACTTACCCTGACTTAGAAGCCGTAACGATTGCGTGAAACCTCGATCCCCAGAAAATACTTCAAGGTGCCCAAATCTTTCATCTTGAAACAAGAAGATAAATAATTTTTGAAAACTTGCAACGCTGCCTCTACTCGAGACTATCATATCATCCACATAAATCAGAATGTAGATTTGAACCCCACGCTTGGTGAAAGTAAACAACGAGTAATCCGAAAGAGACTGCACAAACCCGTATTGACGTAAAGAGGTTGTCAACTTTTCGAACCAACACCTTGGAGCCTGCTTGAGACCGTACAAGGATTTGCGAAGACGACAATCCTTCTTGGCGTCAACAACATGGTAACCAGGAGGACGTTTCATGTATACTTCTTCATTCAAATTACCATGTAAGAAAGCGTTGTGCACATCCATTTGATGGACCACCCATTGATTCCTCAAGAAATAATCGAACAATCTCCATTTTTGCAACATGAGCGAAAGTCTCACCATAATCAACAGCCTCTTTTTGTTTATTACCAAGTGCGACTAACCTGGCTTTGTAGC
>NW_010925816.1:0-619 GCF_000633955.1 Camelina sativa | reverse complement strand
AAAGTACGAAATTGGAGTACTAATGTACTATAGTGGCCAAACTTCACCCAAATTTGGCTCCACCATGTCGAAGCAGTGCCGTGCTAAGGCAAATTGTGGCTTAGGGCTGGTAAGTAAAATGTGGCTTTTATTATTAGAAATATCAAAAAAAAAAATTATTTTAAAGATAATAACAGTGAAAGAAAAAAATATTCTAAACCACAATTTTTCTATCATTTTCTTCTAAAAAATCATTCACCAAACACACATAATCAAGCTCTAAAACTAATTCTCTTTCTATAGATATGATAGCCAAAGAAAGGTGAAGCAAAAAAAGTTTATGAGTCGAGTAAACGACACAGACACGATGAATAATCGTGAGAAAAAAAGGATATCAATTGTTCACTAATCACTATTCTTAAACCCACAAGTAGTTTCCTTTATTCTTAACAAGATTAAATCCCACGTATACGACAAATTCTCAATATTAAAATTTAAAAATTAAGTTAAATCATCCATGTAATTATACAAAATTATATTAAATATGCTATCAAATTATTCATCGATTAAAAAAATTAAGAAAATTACATTAATTTTTTATTTTGATTCTCATAATTTTCTTATATTATGTTAATTACTA
>NW_010925815.1:0-620 GCF_000633955.1 Camelina sativa | reverse complement strand
GACTCATGCCCTCTTCCAAATCGTCGACCCTGCCCTGTGTTCTTTTGGAACATACTATTCGGATTATGCTCAACCTGGACATCCTTATTGGTAGATCGGTTTTGCGACTGGGCTTGTTGTGTATCAGCTGGTGTCATTTTCTGTTCTGTAGAAACCCCTTGATGCTCGTATCCAGCAACATCTTTTTTCTGAGATCCATAAGTTTTCTCCCTCGTACTTTCACGACCTCCATACTTACCTGTCCTATTAGCTGTATGCCACACTTGATCTCCAGGGCCACGGCTTTCTTTTGAAGCAACGGGAAGATCTGGTTGACTAAACCCCTGGCCAGAGTTCTGCATATGAGCTTTATTGAAATCCTTCTTATTGGCTTTTTTAGGGTCACCATAGTTACTTCCTCCATCTTTGTTGCTTCTGGAAGCATGCTGCTTGCCGTGAATGCCCATTCCTTGATCTTTTCCAACAGCACTTGCTTCCACTTCTTCAGCAGCAGAGTAATGCGTTTCAGGAGTCATATACCAGCCATCGTTCCATCCATCATCATTACATGTGGTTTGATCCTTAGAAGAAATTTTTTCGGTTTGATTACTAGAGTGATAGTTCACTGTTCCTTGGATGGG
>NW_010925814.1:0-620 GCF_000633955.1 Camelina sativa | reverse complement strand
TTTCGCCTCTGCTTACCAAAACAGGCACTCTCTTATTTTCTGAGGACCGTTTTACCCCTCTTCCACTGACGTCATTCTGATTCGCCTTACGACAAACGTAAGACCGATATTTTTTATTTGTTTTAATATTTTAATTCAGGATTGACTATTCTAATCGCCTGGTTCTCCCAAGGGAAGCACGAACCCTCATCAGTGGATCTGATATTTCATGCTCGATCTATTACTCGTTTACTTTACTCGTTTCCATGGTCAATACAAGAAGTAGAAGAGGTCTTCAAGGTTGTACTCCATCTGGTATCGCATCTCAGAAGCACATCCTAACTCGAGGACACGTTTCCTCAGTTTCAAATTCTTCAGAGGGAGATGGTAATCGTAGATTGGGAGAAGAAATCCGTACTCGAAGGGAAATCTGTCCTCCGCCGTCAAAGTCGGTTCATAGGTTCGAAAATCAGAGACTTACTGGAACTGTATCTCGAAGGAAGATGTCAATCGAAGGTTATATTCTGTTTAATCCTGTAATTCATGACTGTCGTTTGTCATGAGTATTCATCGATCTTTGTTGCAAGTTCAATTTTGTCACTGCGCTTTTAATTGGTTTCCATTTGGGTTTAGTGATCCCC
>NW_010925813.1:0-620 GCF_000633955.1 Camelina sativa | reverse complement strand
CTGTTTCCATAATGACATCTTCTATTGCTCTCCATTTGTTCAGGCAGTTGATACAATTCAAAAGCAAAACTTACTTGTATTGATGGATTCACATTTAGAAGGAAACTATCCAGAGGAAGACGCTGCCGCCGTGTTTGATTTGGCTTCCAAATGCCTCCACAATAACCCCAAGGATAGACCAGAAATTATAGATATCATCTCAGTTCTCGCTACACTTCAACAGAAACGAGATGTTCCGTCCTATGCTATGCTTGGAATTTCGAAACATGAAAACCATGAAACGGAACGCTCAAATTCTCTAATTTACGATGCATGTCACCATATGGACCTTGCAGCTCTTCATCAGATTCTTGAAGCAATGGAATACAAAGAGGACGAGGTTACTTGTGAGCTCTCTTTCCAGCAATGGGCTCAACAAATAAAAGATGTGTGGAACACTAGACAACAAGGCGATTCAGCTTTTCGGAACAAATCTTTCGAATCTGCTATTGAAAAATATACTCAGGCAAGAACAAAAAAAAAACATTATATATACTCACCACCTGAATTTTACTGACTTTGTCCTAATAAATTCTTGATTATGATGCAGTTCATAGAAACAGGAATCATGATCTCTCCCA
>NW_010925812.1:0-620 GCF_000633955.1 Camelina sativa | reverse complement strand
TATCATGTCTTATGTTTCTTTGTACAGCCCGGTGTCTGTCTTCTGCTGTTTTTAGTGTCTTCTTCCTAATAAGTTAATGTCTCTGAAACCAAAATTTACCTTCTCTTGATCCTCTTGTCTCTGTTCATCAACTGTTTCTCTAGTAAATCTCACAATTCTCAATCTGTCTACATGAATCTGTAAGAATTAGGATTAACGGATCTGGATCATATGAATTATAATTTTTATTTCGTAATCACAGCATTCAGGTTTTATTATACAGAGACAACAGTGGTGAGGGAAATAGATACAAGAACCGAAACAGGAACAGCTTCTGAAGCTTCACGTAGACAGTAAGATGTAGTAGAAGGCAAGACAACTCTAGTTCATGTGTTGTGCAGATTAAGATGCAGGACAGATATCCTCCAAACTGTCGAAAAAACCCGATAAACATTATGATCGAGACAAACTTTTTTGTGAATTCTCTGATGTAGCAGATTCAGTAAGATAGAAATTCATACCTCTTCCCTAAACATTCAATAATGTCGCTTGTTAGAGTTGATCTCTTATGCTTTGTAAAAGCCAGAGATGCGGCTTTTCTCAGCAGGCCAGATGCAGCTATGCATCCCAAGATGGCTGGA
>NW_010925811.1:0-620 GCF_000633955.1 Camelina sativa | reverse complement strand
AGTGGTCATAGATGATGAGCAACAGTTTGAAGATGAGGAAGTTGGAGACATAGGCCGCTTCTTTTCTTGAGCCTTCTTCCTCATATGAGTCCTCCAGTAATTCTTTATCTCGTTATCTGTTCTCCCCGGCAATTTCCGGGCTATCTTTGACCACCTGCATATGAAAATTTTCCAAAAGTTCACAACAAGAAGAAAGAGGATACAAAAACAGTTTTAGGGTTTCTCTGTTTCATGAAGATTCCTTCTGACCTGTTTCCCCATTTGGCATGAAGCTCAAGGACTAGACGCTCTTCTTGTGGAGTCATCTTACCACGTTTGAGACCAGGATGTAGGTAATTAACCCACCTTAACCTGCAACTCTTTCCTGTTCTGTTTAAACCTACAACCAAAACCAGGTCATTTCTTTAAATGGAAGGTCCTTTCCAAAGACCGCCCATTTTTCCAAAACATAACCTATACCTATTCTTATGTTTCTCCCTCCACCTTCAAACCTGAAACTTTCGCTACAAAATCCCATCTTCGATCTCCGAACAAGTGGACAAAGTTGACCAAGAGGAGGTCCTCCTGTTCTGTCCACGGTCCTTTACGGTATTCTTCTTGCACAAGTTTCATCTTTCTCT
>NW_010925810.1:0-620 GCF_000633955.1 Camelina sativa | reverse complement strand
CTGAGCAGAACAATGAGCTATTGATGATGAATAATGCATTGAGACCTTCTGGTACTGCTCCACTACCAGAAGCTCACAAGGTTGACTTGGCAAAGAAAAACTCTCAAGAGCCTAAAGAGCCTAAAGAGCCGAAAGATACTAAGGAGTCTAACTATGTCCATAGGGAAAAGTATGGCCGTGGCCGTGGGAGAAGTGGACGTGGTAGTCCTGGTCGTGGTAGTTACCAAGGACAAGGCTGTGGAAACCGATTCGGCTTCGGCCATGGTCGGGGAAGAGACCGCAGTGTATTTAAACCGCAACATAAGGCCAAGTCCACTTGCCATAGATGTGGTATGGAGAACCACTAGCTCAAAACATGAAGAACTCCTAAGCACCTCGTTGATCTCTATCAAGAAAGTCTAAAGAAAAATCCAGAAGCTAACTTGGTTCATCTTGATGGTGAAGGGGATTTCGACTATGAGAATGATGACCAATTAGATTATGAAACCTCTGATTGTTTGAGAGAGGATAATTAAACTCAAATGTTGCTTTAATTTAATTTTATGGTTTATGTTTTGCATTTTGATTGGTTTGTTATTTTGGATAATTATTTTGGTTTAAATTCAAATTATTTATTTCCT
>NW_010925809.1:0-620 GCF_000633955.1 Camelina sativa | reverse complement strand
GACAGAGGGTTCGACTTTCTAAAGTACCTGCTCTTGAAAATTCTTGCCATCAATGTGTCCGGACGAGTAAGCATCCTCCATAGTTGCTTCCCAAGGAGAGCTAAATTGTAAGCTTCTATATCTTTAAATCCCAGACCCCCTTCTTTCTTAGGTTTGCTTAGTTGATCCCATGCTTTCCAATGCATTCCTTTGGAATCCTGTTTACTTCTCCACCAAAAGTCAGCCATCACAGAAGCAAGTTGCTGACAAACCTTTTTGGGGAGCTTAAAACACGTCATCGTGTAAGTAGGTAATGCTAGTGCCACTGCCTTTAAGAGAACTTCTTTGCCACCAGGTGAGAGGAAATTAGTCTGCCATCCGGACACTTTTTGGTGTAGTCGTTCCTTTAGATAGCTTAAAGTTGCAACTTTAGACCCACCAAAAGCTTCCGGCAGTCCCAAATAGAAGCCTTCTCCTCCTTCCTCATTAATGCCTGTGATCTTCTTAATACACTCTCTTCTATCATTGGGGATTAATTTCCCAAAGTAAAGGCTTGACTTTTGATAATTGATCCTTTGCCCAGATGCAAGACTATACTCCTCAAGGATACCTATAAGATGATGAAGTTCCTCGTCCTTCTC
>NW_010925808.1:0-620 GCF_000633955.1 Camelina sativa | reverse complement strand
CATCGTTGCCACAACACCATCAGCCTCAACTTCACCACTCCGGCAGCCTCCTTGGACCACCTCCTAGACAACATGGCGAGTCACATCTTACCCAATCGGTGTCCTCTACTCCTCCTAGCGATCAGATCCCCACTGCTCTCTCTCATGCGTTCAACACAATGAGCCTGCAGGACCCGTTTGATCCAGCCTGGGTTATGGACACTGGTGCCACCAGCCATGTCACGCAGCAGCAAGGTAATCTACGTTCTACCTTTAATTTGAGTCCTCTTCCTCTGATTAAGGTTGGCAATGGTGCTTTAGCTCCTGTTACTAAAATGGGTCTTGGTAGTATCCCTTCCTCCTCTCGTCCTCTATCTTTACACAATGTTCTTGTTTGTCCCTCTATTATCAAAAACTTGATTTCGGTACGACGGTTTGTCACTGATAATAATTGTACCGTTGAATTTGACCCTTTTGGTTTCTCTGTTAAGGACCTTCCAACCCGACTTCCCCTGCTCCGGTGCAATAGTTCTGGTCCTCTCTATCCGGTGACACAACCCGCCGGTCACACTATGCCACTTGCACTCACCTCCGGCGCAATTTGGCACAAGCGATTGGGTCACCTTCATGATGCCTCTCTT
>NW_010925807.1:0-620 GCF_000633955.1 Camelina sativa | reverse complement strand
TTTTTGGTGTTACAGATCTGAACAATGTTTCTTTGCGTGTATGATGGAATTTGAGACCTGGTGGCTTTTGATTCTGGGTTTTGGTTCGAGGTGGCTTTCATGGAAAATAGACTAGGTAACTCTAATGGAGTGGGAATTTCGAAGAAATCCAGGTCCTTAGATCTTAAGACGCTCTATAAGTCTAGCATTTCCAAGGATTCAGTGAATAAGAGCTTTAAAAGGAAGAATAGGTCTGGGGATGATGCTGATCGGTTGAAGCAGGACAAGAAGAGTAGGAAAGTTGTTTCTTTAAGTAGCTTTAAGAAAGTTGATACCGGAAACGACAACATTCTGGACAAGGCGTTCAATGGCACCACCGTATTGCACAGTTTGGAGGACTCCAAGATGGGTTTGGACGAGAAATTGTGTGACACTAGTGGGCTTCAAGGGATTTCTGTTGGTTTGGCAGGTAGTACGATTTATGTTCCTAGACGCAGGAGAGATTTTGTTGGGAGGAGTAGGTTTGAGAATGGCCTAGTACACAAGTCTGCAGGGGAATCTGATAGTCAGGAGGAGCTGGTTGATAATAATATCCCTAAGGAGATTGGTGAAGAATCTAGTGCTCAGCATCAACTCTCTAA
>NW_010925806.1:0-621 GCF_000633955.1 Camelina sativa | reverse complement strand
GTAACTATGAAAATGCTCAGAAGAGTGGTGTACATTGAGGCCACAAGCCCGAGCATAAACGGAATGAGGATATCGATATTGGTCTGATCAGTAGATGCCTGCAACGTTCGAAAGAGAAAACCCTTTAACATCTCTGCTTAAATCTGATGTAAGCGGCAAGAAAAGGGTTGGAAAAGTTTGTCTCACCCGGCTGAGAATTCTTCCGGATGGCGTGGTGTCGAAGAACGACATTGGAGCGTGTAAGATACTGTTTAGAATCTGTCGGAAAAATATCTGAGCAGTCTTGAGTCCCAGGTGAGTGACGTAATACGACCTGAGGCTCACCAGAACGATGGAAACAAGTGCAATAATGACGTATACACGAATGAAAACGGAAGCGTCAAATGAAATCGCATTCTTGGCTGATGTTTCGTATGCAAGCCAGTAATCGCTGGCCATTAGGGAACCCTGCCACGTCAAAGAGAAGAACACCACAAGCACAACGCCCCACCAGCCATAGGCCTCTGTGCAGTATTGTTTGTAAACTCTCAGGCTGACCTGTCCGATTTCCCTTTCCTCTTCTTTGATAAGCTTGGAGCCATCTTCTACGGCGTGAGAGCCAAGAAATGACTTGACATGCTC
>NW_010925805.1:0-621 GCF_000633955.1 Camelina sativa | reverse complement strand
GGTTGGGTTGAAGAATAAAAGAGAAATTAAAGAGGAAAGTCTCTAAGAGTCGATTCAAGCAGCTCTAAGTCTCTAAAAAAAAAAAAATCTTCCTATAATCTCCTAAAAAAGAAAAAAATATTAATAGGAATATTATTAGGAGTTTAGCTAAGAAAGAAAAAGAGAAAAAGAAACAAAAAAAACAGGGAGAGAGAGCTAGATATCTAAAGATTAGACCTTAGGGATTATTATTAAAAAAAAAAAGGTTAAAATCAAGTATGTGGGTAGTTTTATTCTAGGGGGTTTGATTAAAAAAAAAAAAAAAAAAAGTGAATGAGAAAAGGGGTAGATTATCAAGAGCTAAGCTTTGTATGCTCTAATTGTTCTCAATCTTAGATAGTTTTCACAACTTTCTAGCATTCCTCCTTTTGAGAGTAAGCCACCCAAAGAAATTGCTTAAAACCACTCTACCAAAAGCCTTACCCTTGAAATCGATTGAGCTTGATTCACCTTCCATTTGCAAAAATTCGTCAAACACTTTAATGAATGTGAAAGAGATGTTCTTTAGAATTGCAAGTCTTTACTTTTAGTTCGGGGTTGAACTAGATCGATGCATGGTGATAAGCATAGAAAAATATTTGT
>NW_010925804.1:0-621 GCF_000633955.1 Camelina sativa | reverse complement strand
AGAACACATCAGTTCCTGCATCGGATTGTCAGCTTAATTTAGAAAACATAACTTTTGCTATGTTAGATGTATCTAACCAGTCAGGAAAGACACACCAGCTGGTCTTTTAACAAATATACATCTTATGCCTTTGAGTTACTGTTACTTGCATATGCTTGATGATAATCATTTGGCTACAAATCCAGGCTGACGTATCTTCTATTATCAGGACAAGTAGGTCAGAGTTTATTGTGAGCGTCAATAGGTATCTCGAAGCTAAGACACAGAAGCTGTCTGTAGGCATGCGTTTCAAGATGAGATTCGAGGGTGAAGAAGCTCCCGAGAAAAGGTATCACATCTAACTATCTTGATTTCTTTTTGCTGATAAAGCTGAATGCAATATGATTTCTTGTCTTTTTTTCTGTTTTAACTATGCAGGTTCAGTGGCACGATAGTTGGCGTTCAGGAAAACAATTCTTCGGTTTGGCTTGATTCTGAATGGAGATCGCTGAAGGTTAGAATATTCTACTGTTATACTTTGCAGTGGAGCAAGTTATAGATCTGTATTTCTAGTTGAATGAATAGAGTGATGCATCTTAATATGCTCGTTGGCAATCTGATAATGCTTCAGGTTCAATGGGA
>NW_010925803.1:0-621 GCF_000633955.1 Camelina sativa | reverse complement strand
TCTGGGGGATATAAGAATATCGGGCCTCTTCTTCAGAGTGATGTCAACAATCAGGTTGATAAGGGTAGGTATCTGGCTTTGGAAGCAGGAGATTCACAAGTGCTGCTTGAGTACTTTAAGCGTATTAAGAAAGAAAACCCCAAATTCTTTTATGCAATAGACCTAAACGGGGAGCAACGTTTGAGAAATCTCTTTTGGGCTGATGCTAAGAGTAGAGATGATTACTTGAGTTTCAATGATGTTGTATCCTTTGACACTACTTATGTCAAGTTTAATGATAAACTGCCACTTGCTTTGTTTATCGGTGTGAATCATCACTCCCAACCTATGTTACTTGGCTGTGCATTGGTTGCTGATGAGTCAAAGGAGACATTTGTGTGGCTGATAAAATCATGGCTTCGAGCAATGGGTGGTCGAGCTCCTAATGCTATACTCACTGACCAAGACAAATTCTTGATGGCCGCTGTTTCAGAGCTCCTACCAAACACTCGTCATTGCTTTGCATTATGGCATGTGATCGAAAAGATTCCTGAATATTTCTCCCTTGTGATGAAGCGGCACGAGAATTTCTTGCAGAAATTCAACGAATGCATCTTTAGATCTTGGACAGATGATGAGTTT
>NW_010925802.1:0-621 GCF_000633955.1 Camelina sativa | reverse complement strand
CAATTGTTCTTGCCATCATCTTTCTTATTCTTTTTTTGAATAAGAGAAGCACGATGAAGATGAGAAGCAATGTGCTGGCTCCTCCAGCAATCAACCCGATGGTGGTTTCACTCATATTCTTATTTCCTTGCGCGCGAAACAAAATAATATTGAATAGAGTAATTATTAATAAAGGCATATCTAGACGACTTATTATTATTTGTAGAAAAATATATAACTAACCGAAATCTGCAGGCACGGCTATCTTTATATATAGATCTTGCCCCTTGTCGCCGCCATTGTAACTGCGAACATCAATTAACGGCTCAGAATCTGACCACATCATGCAATCTGACATGCCATTTTGCGTGTCCACGTTTGCAAACGCCGTACAACTGCAATCGTGTGGATCATTTGCTCTCCAAACTCTGGAAGCTTCATATTTGTCATCTTGGCAAACTCTTTCTCAAGGCAACTCAGTTTTGTCTTGGCTCAAATTTNTATTTGTCATCTTGGCAAACTCTTTCTCAAGGCAACTCAGTTTTGTCTTTCTCACGCAATGCTTTCCAGAATGATGGTCACTTGGCTCAAATTCTTTGATACAGTTACACATGGGGTTAAGGTTTACTATGTTGCAGAACT
>NW_010925801.1:0-621 GCF_000633955.1 Camelina sativa | reverse complement strand
GGAAACCATTTCTATTCTCCATCTTTCTCTTCGTCTTCTTCCATGAGACATGTCAATTACAGGTTCATATCAATTTAATTTGAATTCTTGTATGGTATCTTGTGCCTTAATCTAGCCTTTTTTTTTTTTAGGGTTTTTGAGTGTGGATACTTTGATTAGAAAGGATTGTTCTTTTTTAACCCTTGGAATGATAATGAAGCAGGGTTTTTTTTTTTAACTGTGTTTTGTTAAAAAAATCTGTATTGAGACAGAACCCTTTTATCTTTGTAAGTGTGTTCTTTGGAAGAGTGATATATTTTTGATGTATAGCTTGAGGAGAGTAATTATCATGTGAATCAGGAATCAGTAATCAATTTGATGTTTATGCTTAGATTAAAAAGCTCTTCTGTTAGTTAGAATAGTTTTGATTTAGGTTAAAAAGATTGTTCATTCGTTTACTTGGGAGTTGGAGGCGAGGAATCATGTGAATCTAAGAATTTTTTTTTTTTTTTTTAAGTTTTTGGTGAAGCATTAGTTGTTGTCTGAACTTAGATCGGTGTTGTGTTTTAAGATAATGAGGAATGGGTTTTAACTTTCTTGCAGTTGCGGATCTTGTGGGTATGAACTGAACTTGAGCTCCAC
>NW_010925800.1:0-621 GCF_000633955.1 Camelina sativa | reverse complement strand
CTGAAGAATCGAGAATCAAGGAAGTTAAAAACAACAGCATACAAAGGCTTCTTCCCTTCTTGGATCCTGTTCGTCACCTTGTACGTATTCTTATTCGATGGATTCAAAGACCCAACAAGTGACTCGTTCCCTAATACTATCTTCGACATTCAAAATTCGAAATCTCTCTCTCTCTCTCTCTCTCTCTCGCTGGCACAGCTAATCTAAAAGCTAGCTCATGCAACAAACCACAACGGGTCTTTTGAAAATTTCGATTATACACACAAATTTGCGTGTTATTGTTACTGTAACCGAAGCTTTTGTGACCTGACGACAAAATTTTATTTTGGACCTGACACAAAACTTCTACCTGTTATAAAAAGAAAAAAGAGAAAAAAATTGGTAAATATTAACGTTATGCTCACAATTAACGTTATGCTGGAAAAAAAAAATATATATATATATATATATTATAGATTCTTAGATTGATATCATCGAAATTTACCTATTTGTTTTCTTAAATAAAATAAAAAAAAACTCTTGAAGGTATGAATGAAATTTTATAAGTGCAATGATAAGTAAAAACCTCTAGAAATTTAATAATATCCAGCTCATATTTTATTGATTTATAAAGCTATTATT
>NW_010925799.1:0-621 GCF_000633955.1 Camelina sativa | reverse complement strand
TTTTTCTATGCGGTTCAGCTTGATGAAGATAATCAGATGACAAATGTATTTTGGGCAGATTCGAGATCTAGGTTTGCTTATACTCATTTTGGTGACGCAGTCACCTTGGATACGAGATACAGGTGCAATCAGTTTCGTGTTCCTTTTGCCCCGTTTACTGGGGTGAATCATCATGGTCAGACTATCATATTTGGCTGTGCACTTATTTTGGACGAGTCTGATACTTCATTTATCTGGCTATTTAAGACTTTTCTTACAGCAATGAGAGACCAACCGCCCGTCTCTTTGGTAACTGATCAAGATAGAGCCATACAGATTGCTGTTGCTCAGGTATTTCCAGGTGCTCGTCACTGTATTAATAAGTGGGATGTGCTAAGAGAAGGTCAGGATAAGCTGGCTCATGTGTGTCTTGCGTATCCCAGTTTTCAGCTGGAGCTATATAACTGTATCAACTTCACTGAAACCATTGAGGAGTTTGAATCTTCGTGGAGTTCCATCATTGAAAAGTATGACTTAGGAAGACATGAATGGCTTACTTCTTTATATAATGCCCGAGCTCAGTGGGTACCTGTTTATTTCCGGGATTCTTTTTTTGCTGCAGTGTTTCCTAGCCAAGGTTAT
>NW_010925798.1:0-621 GCF_000633955.1 Camelina sativa | reverse complement strand
GAACCAATCAGCAATTAAATCAAACCCGACCAAACCGGAAAAACATGATGTCGATCGATGCCACAAAGGGTGTCGATCGACACCCACACCAAATTTACAAAAAATTGTTCGCGGATGTTACAACTAGTTTCAGGAGTTAAATGAGTACATAATTTATTCTAGTAATTACCAACAATTGTGTGCTACTTTTGTAATAAGGAATCTTTTATGTAATATTATAGTAACACTCCCTAAAATATAATGTATAAAATAATATTCAAAAATGATGTTTAAAAATTCATTTTTAAATAATTTTTATAAAAAATATAATGACTGAAAATATAATGTATAAAATATTATTACAATATGATTTCTGAAAAATATAATATATATTATTAATTTGGAGTTTGACTATGATTATGATTAATGACTATTACTAATTTGTGTTTTAAAACCAATAAGAACTAGATACTCACCCGCGGTACACTGCGGGTCTATATTTAAAAAAAATAAAAATAATATATATAATTTATTGATTATATTACATATATATATATATATTTATTTTTTTGTCAATCATTGGGCCACAACTGATTATTATATATTTATTACATATATATTTATTGATTAACCATTGTTTAT
>NW_010925797.1:0-622 GCF_000633955.1 Camelina sativa | reverse complement strand
CTCTTCCACTCGCTTGTATCCCCAAAGCTCCAAACTTCACAAAAACACAAAACTCTATTTAATGGGAAATCAAATTATTTACCAAAATTAGTCAGATGAGATTATTTCTATGTACCATTCACGGCCTAGCTCCATTGCACGACCAGTGACCCAGAGGAAAATCAAACCGTCTGTTTGCAACGAGGGAACATTGAGAGTACGCATCTCGTCATCAGCCATTGTTCCGTATGGAAGTTCCATGTGAATGTCCCATGGTGGATCCGCCATAACAACTCCAAAAGTTCCCAGAATGTCCATTCGAAAAGAACGGATGTCGCAGTTAATCCATTGTGCCTCACCAAGTTCAGCTTCGGAACAGTAATCAGCACGTAGAGGCTTCAATGCCTTATCTGGACCAGCCATCATAGCGTCAGCCATGTCGAGCTCGTAATGCACGTATTTGCAAGTCTGTCCCATCCAAAATGGTAGTTGCTCAATAAAAAATTAATCTACTACACTAAAGTACCATCAGGTAACAATGTAAAAGAGTTACCTTCATGTGACGACAAGTATCAAGAAAGGAACAATCTCCTAGGTTTTTCTCGGTATGTGAAGCGATTAGTCGACGGAAATGTCTCTGAAA
>NW_010925796.1:0-622 GCF_000633955.1 Camelina sativa | reverse complement strand
TAAGAAATTAATAATTAAGCTAATAATAACAAGTTGCTTGAACTCTGAAAACTTACATACATACAAAAAAAATTATATGTATCAAAATAAATATTCCCAAATATAACACTACAAAAATTTTAAAAAAGATGTGGCTGTTGGAATTCGAGCCCAGATCTCCACAGCCACAACGTGGAATTCTTACCACTAAACTACAACCAGCCACCTTGTTTATTGTTACTCAAAATCTGATAAACCAATTTGGTTCTGTTAATGGGCCAGGGCAACGCAGCGTTTTGGGTCAAGTTCGTTTCTGGTGCTGTGTTCTGTTTCGTCTCTCTCTGTGCCTATCCAGTGCGTTTCTCTCCACAATCCTTTCGTCTTCTTCTGCCGAAATTTTCACTAAAAAAAACGAACAACGCAAACTGCTAAAAAGCTTTCACAAAGATTGAAAACTTCAACTGCTTTTTTTGGATTTTTTGATCCTCTTCTCTCTTCACAATACCCTATTATCAATTTTTCGGTATCTGGTTTTTTGTTTTGGTACTCTAATCTTCTTCAACCTCCAATTTCTAAACGAAGCTTAGAGGTTTCGACGACTCTCTAACCGCCGCCTTTTCTCTAACAGAGAAGAGACTTCAAT
>NW_010925795.1:0-622 GCF_000633955.1 Camelina sativa | reverse complement strand
TTTGAAGTGATAAAATTTTAGGACTAAAATGATAAAAAACATAATTTATGAGATTATTTATGAAATACATATAGGGATTGAAATGCAAAAAAGAAAGATGAAACTTCGAATTTGGAGTTTTAAAACTCCAAATTATGAAATATTGAAGTATCTCTTGGAGGACATAAAACTTTAAATTTGAGGGAATAGGGAGATGCCCTAAGTGTTGAATCCAAAAGATAGAAAATGATTATTTCATTTTTTTAAACAAAAATAAGATACGTCTCTCCACCTTCAAACCATAAATCAAACTCTTCCTATGTCCATATCCAAATCCGTTTCTTACATCCCAAATTCTTAGTTGTTCTTCTCCCTCTTCCGTCTCACTTCTTTCACTCACCCTAGCTCTCAAGTCTCAACCATTATTGGATTTTAAGTATCTCCAGATCGAGAAGGGAAACTGGTTTCCGTGGGAGAAGGTCAGTTTTTTCTAAGCGGTGGATTTATCGACGAAATTAGACGTTGGGATCTCAAAACCGAGAAAGATCTGCTTCGATTCAAGTCGTGTGGTTCTCGGGCGCACAGCCGAAAACTTTGGTCGAGTAAAGAATCGATTTTTCTATCAAGCAACAATGGGTCAAGT
>NW_010925794.1:0-622 GCF_000633955.1 Camelina sativa | reverse complement strand
GCAACCTGGCAATGTTTCTAATGACCCAACTCTAGCAACCTAACAATACCAAACAACAACCAATCGAGTCCCTAGAAAATCCTCATCTTCATTGCCTTGATTCCACGATCACACTTTGCCTTTACCTGCACCACAAACACAAATTTCAATGCATGTGTATTTTATAAAAACTCAGTAAGGCAATCCTCTCCTCCCATCTACTGGCTATACACACAAGCAATAGAGACATCTCTAACCATCATCCAACAATCAACAATAAACAATAACAAACTAGGACTATGCATCGAGTGACACCAAGCATGCATCGACCGACACCTGTTGGGGTTGTGTCGACTGATGCAAGGTTCACTTGCATCGACCGATACTCTCATTGCATCGACCGACGCATGCTCAACATAGCACAAAAACCCTAAGGTTTTACGCGCCATCCTCGCACTTGCATCGACCGATGCACTTGCCGAGCATCGTTTTCCCACGAAGCTTCTCGCCGGATTTTCGTTCCAACAACCACAAAACTCGATCCCAAGCCACAAGAAAGCTTCCTAACGTCCCAAATACATTCTAACAAGCCAAATAACACATAAACAAGCAGATCAGAGAAATATCCAGCTTAGATAAGCCA
>NW_010925793.1:0-622 GCF_000633955.1 Camelina sativa | reverse complement strand
TTGGTTACGAAGATGTAGCTAGATTTTTGGTCTACTAATTGGCTTCTATTGTGCCAGAAAACAGTGTTACTTAAGTTATACTGCAAAAGTGCAGTTGAGATATTTTAATTGGATGATTTGTGGATGGAATGAATGCCTTTTGTTGGTGGATGCACGAAATGCATCCTTGTGACACCCCTGTCAACCTGATAGAATACTTGGCTTATGCTTCACTCCACCTGGCTACTGCATTAGCCATTTCAACTCATATATTACAATATCTTTGTTCAACAGGACCTTGATGTCCGAGAATATGCCATCTCAGTTGCTGGGAGGTTATCTGAAAAAAATCCAGCATACGTACTTCCAGCACTTCGTCGCCATCTTATACAGCTGTTAACCTACCTTGAGCTGAGGTAACAACAACTTTCTTTAGTTCATATAATAAGATTCGTTTCCGATTAATAAGTATCTGTTGCATTGACTTCAATTGTAATGTCAGCAGTGCAGATAACAAGTGCAGAGAAGAGAGTGCGAAACTCCTTGGGTGTTTAGTTCGAAATTGTGAACGACTTATACTTCCATATGTAGCTCCTGTCCAAAAGGTTTATTTTCTCTTCACTTCTTAAATAGTATGATTATT
>NW_010925792.1:0-622 GCF_000633955.1 Camelina sativa | reverse complement strand
GTGTCCGAGAAAATGTGGACGGTTCGATAAATGGCCGATGGCCGTTGCCGGACGCGTCTACCATTGAGCCAAAGGACGAATGATCGACGTAAAAGAGTTTTCCTTCGACGGATAATCTTAGAAAGACAAGAGAAGAAGAACGGTCGAGTTAGAATGAAGAAGGCCATGTACCGTACCATCTACCGTACCACGTACCGCGAAATGTACCGCATACCGCATACCTGAGATGTACCGCAAGAGTCGTCCGAGTCATACTGCAAGAGTCGTCCGAGTCATACTGCAAGAGTCGTCCGAGTCATACCGCAAGAGTCGTTTGAGACGTACCATATAGCCGTCCGAGGCGTGCCACAGATCCGAGACGTACCGCAGAGTCGTCCGTGACCATGCCGCAGAATCCGTTCAAGACCGTGCCGAGAGAAGGACGCTGTCAAGAGAATCCGATCGCTCAGTTCAAGAGATCGTCGGTTTTCTGTGAGTTCAGGCACATTTCACCTGACTAGATGGAGTCTAATGATTTCCATCTAGTGCACGGTTTGCATTGAGCCTATAGTTGCATTTTTACTTGAATTTCTTTCTTGATTTCTTGTTTAAATGCATGTGCTGTGAGGTTACACTCGTTACT
>NW_010925791.1:0-622 GCF_000633955.1 Camelina sativa | reverse complement strand
ACTCTTATAAGTAGTCAAATACATTGGATTGTTACATATTTTTAACCAAGAAAGAGTAACATAGCTGTATACTGTTTTGAATCAATGTTTTCTCTCGGTTTTAGTATGTTTTCTTGGTTTAAGCCTGTTTTGAGATAAAACGGGTTTAAGTGGTGTCTAAACACTCCAAATTTATCCTGAACTCTTACAATTAGTCAAATGCATTGAAATATCACACATTCTGACCCTAGAAACTGTAACAATGCTGTTTACTGCTTAGAATCAACGTTTCCTCCGTTTTAGCCTGTTTGCGGAGAAAATGGGTATAAGTGGTGGCTAAACAATCCAAATTCAACCCGAACTCTTGTAGTTAGTCATATGCGTTGTATTGTTACATATTTGACCCTAGAAAGAGTAACATAGCTGTTTACTGCTTCGAATCAATGTTTTCTCTCAGTTTTAGCCTGTTTTCTCGGTTTATGCCTATTTGGGGATAAAACAGGTTTAAGTGTTGTCTAAACACTCCAAATTAATCCCAAACTCTTACAATTGTAAGAGTTTGGGATTAATTTGGAGTGTTTAGACAACACTTATATTCATTTTGTCCTGAAACTGGCTAAAACCGAGAAAAAATTAATTCGAA
>NW_010925790.1:0-622 GCF_000633955.1 Camelina sativa | reverse complement strand
TTCACATACACCAAAGGAAGCCTTCGGTACAGAAATTGATTATCCATCTTGAAGGTCGACAGTCAGTTGCTTACAAACAGACTGCAAATTTGCGATATGTATTATCGAGAGCTAATATCGAAAGGACAATGTTCACAGCATGGATGGAAATGTGTGACCAGTGTGAAGAAGCAAGGCAGTATACTTACGTGGAATTTCCAATTCACTTCGTCTGGGACAATGATCATAAACTCTGGCATAAGAGACAACGGGGTTACTCAATAGGCAGAATTGTCAATATCCACCCAACTTCTGGTGAGTTATACTACCTTAGGATATTGCTGAACGTCGTTAGAGGGCCAAAAAACTTCGACGAGATCAAAACAGTAGGTGGGGTAATTCTACAAGATTATAAGGCAGCATGTGATGCTAGAGGTTTGCTAGACAACGATAAAGAGTGGCATCATGCTATGAATGAAGCAAATCAATGGGCATCACCTTTTCAATTACGCCAACTGTTTGTTCTACTGCTTATATATTGTGAAGTAGCAAACACTTTACGATTGTGGGAACACACATGGAGATCAATGTCAGAAGACATACCTAACAAGCAACGGCGAGCTTTTGGATTTCCCAGTATGAA
>NW_010925789.1:0-622 GCF_000633955.1 Camelina sativa | reverse complement strand
TTCGGGATGAATTTGGAGTGCTTAGACAACATTTATACCCATTTTGTCCCGAAACAGTCTAAAACCAAGAAAATATTGATTCGAAGCACTAACCAGCTTTGTTACTGTTTCAAGGGTCAGAATGTCTGACAATCCATTGCATTTGACTAATTGTAAGAGTTTGGGANGGGATGAATTTGGAGTGCTTAGAGAACACTTAAACCCGTTTTATCCCAAAGCGAGCTTAAACCGAGAACATATGCTAAAACCGTGAAATCATTGTTTTGAAGCAGTAAACAGCTTTGTCATAGTTTCTAGGGTCAAAATATGTAATAATCCAATGCATTTGACTAATTATAAGAGTTCGGGTTGAATTTGGAGTGTTTCGGCAACACTTAAACCCGTTTTACCCCAAAGCAAGTTTAAAACTAGAAAACAAGCTAAAACCAAGAAAACATTAATTCGAAGCAGTAAACAGCTTTGTTTGTGTTTCTAGGATCAAAATGTGTGACCATCCAATGCATTTGACTAATTGTAAGAGTTTGGGATGAATTTGGAGTGTTTTGACAACACTTACACCCATTTTGTCCCGAAAGAGGCTAAAACGGAGAAAATATTGATTCGAAGCAGTAAACAGCTTTTT
>NW_010925788.1:0-622 GCF_000633955.1 Camelina sativa | reverse complement strand
TAACAGCTACATCCACTTTGGCGGCTGGGGTTAATCTGCCTGCAAGGAGGGTTATTTTTCGACAACCAATGATTGGCCGTGATTTTATTGATGGAACAAGGTACAAGCAAATGTCTGGTCGAGCTGGGCGGACTGGGATTGATACAAAAGGAGAAAGTGTATGTCTTCTCTGTGACTCTGGAAACTTCATATCAAAACTTCTGTCTTTTTAAGCATGCATTGTTCCATTTCTTAGACATATGTTCACATACATTTTTTCTTGTTTGGAGTGTCAGTGTTCTAGGCTTTTGGTTCTTGTTCTAAATTTATATTCTTAATAGGTGTTGATCTGCAAACCTGGAGAACTCAAGCGAATAATGGCACTTCTTAATGAAACCTGCCCACCATTGCAGTCTTGTTTATCTGAGGATAAAAATGGAATGACTCATGCAATTCTAGAAGTTGTGGCTGGTGGAATTGTTCAGACTGCCAAAGATATTCATCGCTATGTTAGATGTACACTTCTGAATTCTACAAAGCCCTTTCAAGATGTGGTCAAATCAGCTCAGGATTCTCTTCGGTGGCTGTGCCACAGGAAATTTCTTGAGTGGAATGAAGAGACAAAGTTATACACTGCAACACC
>NW_010925787.1:0-622 GCF_000633955.1 Camelina sativa | reverse complement strand
TGCTTTCCTGTGCGCTTCATCAAAACCCTCAGAATGTGAAAGATATGCAAATCATCAGGGGATATCATTTACTAGCTCTGTTTTTGCGTCCCAAAATGACTCTGTTTGATATGCAGTCTTTGGAGATCTTTTTTCAAATTGCTGCATGCGAAGCTTTGTTTTCAGAGCCAAAAAAGTTGGAGGCTGGACAGAGTAATATTAGTATGCCACCTACAGAGACTATATTCGAGAACAGCTACGAGGATCTTGGTCTTTCGAGATTCCGGTACGATAGTTCCTCAGTTGGGTCTCATGGGGATATGGATGACTTTTCTGTTCCCAAGGATTCATTTAGCCATCTCTCTGAGCTAGAAACAGATATGCCTGTTGAAACTTCAAACTGCATTGTCTTATCCAACGCCGATATGGTTGAACATGTCCTCCTGGACTGGACCCTTTGGGTAACATCCCCTGTTTCCATCCAGATTGCTTTACTTGGTTTCCTGGAAAATTTGGTTTCAATGCATTGGTACAGGAATCACAATCTTACGATTCTGCGCAGAATCAATCTGGTAGAACATTTGTTAGTGACACTTCAGAGAGGTGATGTGGAAGTTCCGGTCCTAGAGAAGTTAGTTGTTCT
>NW_010925786.1:0-623 GCF_000633955.1 Camelina sativa | reverse complement strand
TGTGACTATATGTGCTTCTTGCTTTTTGCAGATATGCTTTCCCATTTACGTGCACCAACGTTTCCTTTGCTGATGACAATGAAACAGTTCGTAAGCCGAAGGTTATTTTCTTTGACAATCTTTATATTTTCTATAATATTGTGGCTCTTTCTTACTGTTTCTTTTTATCGGGGTTCTTCTACATTAGGTAGCTGAATCTTCCCTAGAAAAAGAGCCCATAAGGGTTGAACTCCGATAATTTGAGAAACTCTTTAACTTCGAGGTATGTATATTGTTCTCTAGCTTTTGTTGTAGTTACAAAGATTGTTCCCTAAAGCTAAATTGTATCTAATACGGTAATACTCTATTGAACTCAATGATGATTGGTTCGCTACAATTAACCCAAACTCCAAAGTGGTAGTTTATGGTCCTTATGCTGTATCAACCCTTAAACTACAATTAACTAGGTATTTTCTGTTTCAAGATCATAAAAATTGATTGCGCTTCTAGATGAACACATTGTGCTTTTTAAATTTTTGTATTCTCTCTGTTTCAATACTTGTGTATCATACGTAAGGTCTCTTATTCTCTATATAATCTATGCATCCCAGATTTTTTAACCGGAGGTTGAGATTGCAAAGACA
>NW_010925785.1:0-623 GCF_000633955.1 Camelina sativa | reverse complement strand
GAACCTAACAAATTAGTTAGACAATTAATAAATATCAACTCTAATATCTGTTGAAAGTCCAACATCGTTGAATATTGCAAGCTAACAACAAAGTAAAACAACAGTAGGTTGTTTACATAAATTATATTTTTTAAATGATCATTGGGCAGTGGTATTTAATAATATTTTACTTTCAGTTCCATTATATACAGTAAGGTTGGTAAAAAATACGAAAGGAGACGAGAACAACATGATTGTAAATAAACCGGATTTAATTTGGTTCGGTTTACTTTAAGATAAAAAATATATAGGTTGGTATGGTTCTGTTCACGTGTTTGCTAAGAACAAAACAAGTTGGCGCGCGTGTCAACAACCAATACGACATTTTTTTGGTCGCTGTGACCTTGTCTGTCAACTAAAAAGCGAAACGATGTCGTTTCTGTTCTGGCAACGTTTTCCAACTAACTTTCTAAACTCAACTAACGTTCAACGAGTGACCCACCATCTTATTCTTTCTCTCATCTCTCTCTCTCTCTTTCCTTTTCATGAGCTTCTTCATCATCGCTATAGACTAAACGGACCTTGATCCATCCAACCATTCCCTAAAGTGACACGTGTATACGTTACAGTGTCGGCCAAAGCTC
>NW_010925784.1:0-623 GCF_000633955.1 Camelina sativa | reverse complement strand
CCATCGTCGATATATTTTCGGAGTTTAGCGAGTGTATTTGGTAAAAAGTAGCTTCAATTGTGTTACCCTTCACAGTTTAATAAAAATTGTGTAAGAAGTCATATATATATAAGAACTANATTGTGTAAGAAGTCATATATATATAAGAACTGTTAAAAATTGAAATTTAAGTAAGAATGATGTTAATTAACGACGTTAACCTCTACATCCATNAATTTAAGTAAGAATGATGTTCAATTAACGACGTTAACCTCTACATCCATAAGAAGCAGTACTTTTTTTTGTAAAGAACTCGCTGATACTCCAAGAATGTAAGACCTTGGCGTGTATACGCCAATTAGTTCTTCCGGGAAGAAGATCATCAATTTTATCGAATCTCATGATTTTCTCAAATTAGGGTTTTTCCTGTTTCTTCTCTGTTATCGAAAACGAAAAGTGGATTCCGGATTTGTAAGAATACAAATAGTCACGATTAAACGTTGCGTCTTAATCGTTTTAGTATCTCACCTTTTGTTTGACTATTAAATAATTTTAATATTTATTATTATCTATATATAATAGCAAACTCACTTTTGAGGGTCAAGTTTAATCTAACGGGTGAGATTGTTTCTACTATCTCATCT
>NW_010925783.1:0-623 GCF_000633955.1 Camelina sativa | reverse complement strand
TCGTCGTCGTCGTGTTCTTCTCACCTTGTTCTAATCACCAATATGTCGTCTCCTCGCCGTGTACTTCCTTTGCTTGTAAGGATCGAATTTGACGTTACCTCAAACACTCGTTGTTTCACGTCATCTCCTCGCCTTCCCTTTCCTGAAGAGATCTGATACAGAGTTTGCTCAGATTCTTTTCCCCTCGCCAATCTTTTGTCTTTGATCTAACGTCATCGGTCTATCACCATCTCCGATCTGTTTTTATGGTTCTTCTTTTTTCTCAATCCCTCACACGACGCTTTATCATTGTGTCTTCCTAAGTAAGGTTTGTATCTACTTTCACTTGCTATTCTCGTTACATTGTAGAAATTGCAAGTTTTAGGTTTGTGTAATTTTGAATTTTCTAATTTTTCAAAACCCTCAATCAATTGGGTGCAAATTTTAGTAGATTCTTATGGATTATACTAAAATTTCAGTAAATTTTAATAGATTTTGTATTGTGGATAGTATTCTTTGTGTAATGATTTGGTTTTCCTAAACTAGAATACTATTTGTGAATTTTCTTTTCCGTATAACAATGGTGATGCTAGTTTTGTTGGATACAATGGTGATGGTAGCTTTGCTAGTTTTGTTGGATCTAA
>NW_010925782.1:0-623 GCF_000633955.1 Camelina sativa | reverse complement strand
TGCAACCTTCACGCACGTGTGAGTTTCCTTTGCCTACACAGATACATTACGTGCGGTGCTACTAGACCATCACTAGTAAGTTACTAGCTGTCACAGTATCCAAAGCGTGGCCCATGACATGGAGTTAACGACGCTAGTCAAAGATATTTTAAAGGCTCAGTTTTTTTTTTGTTTCCATTTGCTAGTATGAAAAGGAAACTACCATAACACCATTTGTAACATTTTCGCATACATCGAGAAGGGGGGCAAAACAGGGCAATTTGGGAGATTAATGTGGAGGAGAGAGCCCAAGGTTCTCTTTAAACCAGAAACACCACGTGACAGAGACAGACCAATACTCAAAAGGTAGACCAATTTGAAAAAACAATACTCAATACATTCTATAATGCTCTTAGTATAAGATTAGATAAGAAGAAGCACCTAATCTGCCATTATCAAAACATAAACCACCTAATTGAACGGTACGTTATATATAATTGTTAACCAAAGAAAACTAAAGTGCTAAATCTGTAATCATGTTATTAACTGATTGGAGCGAGAAAGTGAAAAAAAAGGAGAGAGCTTTTCCACTAGCTATCTCTCTCTCATTCAAAGCAGGGGAAGAGAGAGAATTGAGAAAGTTT
>NW_010925781.1:0-624 GCF_000633955.1 Camelina sativa | reverse complement strand
TTTATTTTGGTATTTGGTTTCAAACAGGTTATAATTATAATTGAATCATATTTAGGTTCATATTTTTGTGTAAATATATTTGTTTTTAATTCAGTTTATTATAATAAATCCATACAAAAAAAAAGAAATTTCTTTAGTACAAACCAGTTATATTGTATTTTCTCAAAATTTGGGCTTAACATAATTTTGTTTGTATCTATTAATGCTCAGGTCAAAATTTTGTGTTGAAGTGATTATCTATGTGGTAGAGAAGAATATGGTGAAACAATAGAAGATAATATGCGGGAAGTGTCTTTAATCAATTGGTTATAACACCACATATGTGACCGATCCTACCGAAATTCGACTCCACTCCACTAAATCTTGTTATCCCATATTGTAGGGATTGGTTATAGATTGGACCTTATCAATTCAATGATCACCAAGAAAAAAATGGTGCGTCTTAAAAAATTTCTTAGCTTTGTTTAATATGTTTTTTTTTTTTTTTGAAAAAGACATGATTCTTTTGAATTTAGCTGGTTATGTAATCTGCGATAGTTCCTTTAGACTTTGTTAATGTTGTGGTTTATTTGTCTCATATCAAAAGGTGAAAGTTTAAACACATAAAAATGGTTAAACCATGAG
>NW_010925780.1:0-624 GCF_000633955.1 Camelina sativa | reverse complement strand
GAATACAAGCGGAGAGCATCCTCATAACATATGAGAAATAACGAGTTCGCAAATCTCTGATCAACAAATTTTGTTTCTGTGACAGGATTCTGTTCACCAACTGGTGAATGACTCTCACTAGCATCGATTATATGAGATCTGTTTCCATTTTTCTCCTTCCCAGTGATTTTTCCAGCTGGTTTTGCACTGGGCGTTTCAGAGTTCTCATAGCAATCCTCTGCAAAATAGAATTATTTTCACTAGATGCATAAGAAAACACACTTTTAAGTTAGTATCAGAAACCTACCTATAATGTGCATACAAATCGCAGTTGGGTTCTTTTGAGGTCTCAAGCATGAGGCGACTATTTTCCCAGTATTGCCATCCAAAAGAATGGTCTGTCCATCCTTGGTCATTGCGCACAAGATTAAATCTTCTTCAGAATTTATGGAATTCTGATTAGTTGGATCACTTTTTGAGTCAGTGGGAGCTGAAGAAGATTTCACATAGAGTGACTTGATCGGGGAACCTGAGTCAGATAAGCTATTTGTAACGAACATTACTGACGGGACACCAATATCGAGCATTGCAACCTGAAATATGAAACGCAAATTAAAACTGGTTTGAAAGTCATTTTTGAAAGTT
>NW_010925779.1:0-624 GCF_000633955.1 Camelina sativa | reverse complement strand
ATTATAAGAGTTTGGGTTGAATTTGGAGTGTTTAGACACCACTAATAACCATTTTGTCCCAAAACAGGCTAAAACCGAGAAAACATTGAATCTAAGCAGTAAGCAGTTTTGTTACTGTTTCTAGGGTCAGAATGTTTGACAATCCAATGCATTTGACTAATTGTAAGAGTTCGGGATGAATTTGGAGTGTTGAGTCAACACTTATACCCATTTTGTCCCGAAACAGGCTAAAACTGAGAAAACGTTGATTCTAAGCAGTAAACAGCTTTGTTACTGTTTCTAGGGTCAGAATGTGTGACATTACAATGCATTTTACTAACTGTAAAAGTTCGGAATGAATTTGGAGTGTTTAGACAACACTTAAACCCGTTTTATCCCAAAACATGCTTAAACCGAGAAACAGGCTAAAACCGAGAGAAAACATTGATTTGATGCAATAAACAGATATGTTACTCTTTTTAGGGTCAAAATATGTAAAAATCCAATGCATTTGACTAATTTTAAGAATTCGAGATGAATTTGGGGTGTTAGACAACACTTAAACCCGGTTTATCGTAAAACAGGCTAAAACCGAGATAACATTGATTCTAAGCAGTAAGCAGCTTTGTTACTGTTTCTAGGGTC
>NW_010925778.1:0-624 GCF_000633955.1 Camelina sativa | reverse complement strand
CTCATGACTTCTCCCATATCACATTGACAAGTCAATCCGTTCTTGTATCAGATTGTTTTAGCCTCCCGTAAACTCAAAAACTATGTCGCTTGAATCAACGATAGAGTTATGTTCAATGCTGATATTTTTTACAAACTTCCTAACTAATTTTTTCACCAGCTACAATATACTAAAAAGTTCCTTCCAAAGGCATGTATATTAACTAATTTATAGTATAGGAAAATTCGAAAAACAGAGACTACAATAAGTAGAGATAGATAAAGTTGGGTCATATATTCTCAATATTCTTAATCTTCATAAAGTTTGTTTTTTCTACCCATCTGCCATTTGGTTTTATGTTAAAGCTGTTTTTCACCTTAATATTATGTCATTTGATTCTATATTTAAAGGCACTGATCGAAAACATCAGCTTTTAGTAGATAAGCAAGTACCCCTCGACCTCGAGCCACTAGACTTTATACGCCTTGCCACTATCTTTTTTTCTCTCTTTATTTTCACAGATTCATTCGACTTTCAACAGCGAAAATTATACTTTCACGTTGAAGGACAAAGAGCGGGGCTTAATACGCATGTAAATAAAGACCACAAGATATGAGTGAAAGAAAGATTTGGCAATAATACCTG
>NW_010925777.1:0-624 GCF_000633955.1 Camelina sativa | reverse complement strand
AAACATCAGGAACGCTCACTTAATTCAGATTCTATAAACTGAAGTGTTTTCCCTGACCTGCGAATCATGCTGATTAAAGCCACTAAACTGAGGAGCAAAGCGAGCAAGTTTTCCTTTGAATGTCCTTGGGGCCACTGTTGATGCACCTGGCGCCCACAGACTCCTCAACAAATCACCAAAAGCTAAGGCGATCTCACCCTGCCAGAAGAAAATTTGATCGGTGAGGCTAACCAAGAATATATCAATTAGCCACAGCAGATAATATGCATTTATACAGCAAGACACAATTTGGCATACTTTCATTCCCAATGGGTTGTCAAGATTTATTTCTTTACTATACTCTCCAAGAAAGAAGTCGACAAGCTTCGGTGTGTGAGCCAAGCATTGAAGGGAACTGTTCATGAAACAAGTATTTCCTAGATTCTGCAAGCCTGTCAACCCCAAAGTTCCAGCTTCTCCAGCTTTTGCCAAAAAGCTCAAAGAATTACTCCGTCCAAATCTAAACACTGTGCCACCATTAATGCCATTGGTTTGCTGTGTGGAACCATCTTCCTTTTTTGATTCCTTCAATTTGATGGAGTCTGATAATCCATAAATCTGAAGCTCTAGGAGCATCTGTTGGAC
>NW_010925776.1:0-624 GCF_000633955.1 Camelina sativa | reverse complement strand
TTTCCTTTCTCGCTAGGTCAGCCGCAGGGCGAGCTGAAGTGCCGATTCGCCACCTCGTCCATGGGCTTCTTAACGTTATTGGGCTTCGAGGGATGAAGTCCAATCCTAGGTCGAATTCCTGGTTTAGATAGCCGGTTCTTTAACGGGTCGTGATCGGTATGTCGGGGGTGCTAATTCCCGTACCAACACTGAAGGGATTGCTCTGTCACCAGATATTATATAGTGCAAAAAGCTTTGACTGTCACTAGGGAATGGTCTTCAGTGCATAGTCAGGATATTTCGCTTACACAAACCATATCAATGTTCCAAGAGAGATGGCATCCGCCTGCTCAGGGGGAAGTAAAATGCAACATTGGTTTCTCTTGGTCTAAAAGTTTTTGCATATCAGGTGCTTCGTGGGTGCTACGAGACCATACTTGTAATGTTATACTTTATAGCAGAAGATCCTTTTCATTGTTGATTCAGTTTTTGAAGCCAAAATCAAGAGCTGGAAATGGGCATTGGAAAGTATGGCAAGTTTGCATGTGGAGAATGTGATTTTTGGTTCTTCCACTATGGAGATCATCAAAGCTATGCACAATCCTAGTCAATGGCCAGCATTAGTAAGTTATATCTCTCCGCTTA
>NW_010925775.1:0-624 GCF_000633955.1 Camelina sativa | reverse complement strand
ATAACAACTATAATTATCTCTAATTCCATCTTGCTCATATTGTTGTCATCAATCTCTTCCTCTTATCTCTTCCGCTTATCAATAACAGTTGATTTTCCCATTTCCTTTTGTGTTAAACTTAAATCTCCATCTTTTGGATTGTCTTTTTTGCTTACTTTGCTTAACTTTTTTGTACCAGATCTCGCCGAACTCTGCATTCTTCAACCCCGCCATGAATATCACCAAGGATTATTTAACTGTCCATGAATACCACCAAAAAACGGTTTCCATTCTTCAGCATCTACATACAGTTCATCTCCATCTCCATTGTCATCTTCATCTTTAAATTTATCGTACTCACTGTAATCGAAATCCATCTCATCAACATCTTTCGGCGTCTCATCTGCATGATGAATATCATGGAAAGCTTCTGCACATTCTTCGGCACCTCGATCTACATCATTACCAAATTCATTTGTTGGCTCCCCTTCTTCAACAGAACGAGAGTTGTTTATATCAATATCACATTCGTTAACCGGTTATCCATCTATGCATCGCGTAGAGACGCAAAGGCGAACAAACATTCCTACTACTAAACTCTATCAAGTTCTGAACTGATCTATCATTTGTGACATAGACAGGAGG
>NW_010925774.1:0-624 GCF_000633955.1 Camelina sativa | reverse complement strand
GGTGAATGATAGTAGTATGGTGTTGGAGTGTGAGTTGGCGGTGGTGGAGACTTGTAGACATAGGTTGGAGTAGGAGGAGGTGGCGACTTGTANGGTGAATGATAGTAGTATGGTGTTGGAGTGTGAGTTGGCGGTGGTGGAGACTTGTAGACATAGGTTGGAGTAGGAGGAGGTGGCGACTTGTAGACATAAGTAGGGGTTGGTGGTGGTGGGGACTTGTAGACATATGTCGGAGTTGGTGGTGGTGGTGACTTGTAGACATATGTTGGAGTCGGCGGTGGTGGTGACTTGTAGACATAAGTCGGAGTTGGTGGTGGAGGAGACTTATAGACATATGTCGGGGTTGGAGGAGGCGNTATGTTGGAGTCGGCGGTGGTGGTGACTTGTAGACATAAGTCGGAGTTGGTGGTGGAGGAGACTTATAGACATATGTCGGGGTTGGAGGAGGCGGGGACTTGTAGACGTAAGTCGGAGTTGGCGGTGGTGGTGATTTGTAGACATAGATCGGAGTTGGTGGTGGAGGAGACTTGTAGACATAAGTAGGGGTTGGAGGAGGCGGGGACTTGTAGACATAGGTCGGGGTCGGTGGTGGAGGAGACTTGTAGACATATGTTGGGGTTGGAG
>NW_010925773.1:0-624 GCF_000633955.1 Camelina sativa | reverse complement strand
GGAAAAATTAGAAACGAAAAGAGGTGGCAAAAGAAAAAGAAGTGGAATATAAAAGATGTCAAGGAATATTGATATTCTTCTTTTACATATACTTTTGCAAATAATTTTGTTATAATTTAGGTTTTTGCTACCAAAATAACACACAACCAAAAAAGCCCACCAAGGGTGATGGTTGTTAGGTTAGGCTTTCTTTGTTTTATACTTTTCTTGGGCTATATCTCATCTAATATGGAGATTTCTTTGTAATCCTTTTTATTAATGAAAATGCTCTAACGAAAATCTTACCTAATATTTTTCTTGCTTATTTGTCTAATGTTTTTTTTGGAACAAATGTCTAATGTTGCTTATTCATTTTATGTTATTGCAATCTTCGTATTGTACATGTTCGTCAAAGTATTGACTTGACTCATATACGTACGTATTTTGAGAAAAAGGGAATGAAAACAAGTTACTGGAAGACCTACGCAATTTAATAAGTTTTTTTTTTCAACACAAAGTTGCCAACAATGAACGCAACTATTAATATTCGTAGTCTAGTATTTGATTTTATACTTTTTTTTTTAAAATGCACTCGAGTAACTCATTTCAAAAGAAAGAATCAATCAAATCATTGCCTTGTTCCAA
>NW_010925772.1:0-624 GCF_000633955.1 Camelina sativa | reverse complement strand
ACCATTGTATTGCATCATCTCATCTCATCATATCTTTCTTTCCTACACTTTTTATTTTATTCTATCATAAAATTATTTTATCCATATAATTCTGCATTTCGATGGCTATGATTCCTATTCCTATATATATATATATTCCATATATAAGATTTTTTCTAATTTATATTTTTCCACGTTTTAATAGGATTTTTTTTTCTTTTCATTTCAGGACCATAGAGAAATCTGGGAAGGGACATTTTATATAATTCTACACTGTAAAAAAAGTAATTATGGTAATATTCAGTATTTTGTTTGTGATTCCACATTGAAATTTTAAACGAAACCATTATTAAATAGATATTTATAGCAAAGTATAATTTTAAACTTTTTATGAAAGATAGTAGTTTTTTTTTGTTGTGTACAGTAAAAGAGAGTATTAATTTTGTGTTATTTTCAATAATTAAATATTGTATTTTCTCCTTCCTTTTCTTTAAATATTTTTATTAGTGGTGCCAGGAAAGATTTAATACAATGATTTAATGCTATAGTTCATAATTTTTGTCAGTGCAATAATTAATTTATTAGTACCACATCCCTATTTTTTTGCATAATTAGCACCACATCCCCATTTATAAGTTAGATAAA
>NW_010925771.1:0-624 GCF_000633955.1 Camelina sativa | reverse complement strand
GTCTTCTCATCCGCAAGCAGTTCTCCGACGAAACAATATGAGTGTTATCTACAATACACCGCTGATACTTCACGCTGGTAAAGATCTCCCTCTATATATATCTTTTGATCGAAATTGTTACTACCTGGCCTATATATGTTGATAGCGCATCTAATCGGATTCGTGGTCTCTCTGTTTGTGAAATTTTCTCTCGCAGGTCGTAAGACATGTGTGTTTTGGGATGTAGAGGATTACCCAATCCCAGATGGTATTGATCCTGCTTCGTTTTATCTGAATATCAAAGAGTCTATCAAGAAGCAGGGTTGTCATGAAGAGGTTTCAATCCAGGCTTACGTTCCGGATGATGATGAATTGCGACGTAAATATGAGGATGCTGGGTTCATCATCAAATCCGATCCCCATGGTGAATCTTCACTGCCTTTAACCCTTTTTTCTAATCTCCTCTTACACATATATGTAATCTAGATCTCCGTTGATATACTTTTTTTTTCCTCCAGATGGTAAAGATGAGAGAATTTGTACCATGTTTGTGGAATTGATGTTGTGGGCACATGAAAATCCTAAACTGACAAATATAATTGTGCTGGCAAAAAACATCGGAGACGACATGGGTTATCGTCTCGG
>NW_010925770.1:0-624 GCF_000633955.1 Camelina sativa | reverse complement strand
CTCCTCTACTTCAAACCACCTCGCCGTCAACTCGCCGTCAGTGGTCCCCCAACCAAACGTCCTCCACACATATTCTTTTCATGCCGCAAGCTATCTAAAAATAGCTGNTCTTTTCACGCCGCAAGCTATCTAAAAATAGCTGATCTCAACCCAACAATCGTAAGACAAACAACACAAAGATTCAAGGGATCGACTTAGGTTTATGATCTTTTTATTTTCCCCTTTTAAGATCTTCGTTTTAAAAGAGAATGGCATAAATCGTAATAAAACACACAACTCAGATATAGAAGTAATTTGCAAACTTTTATGTGTTATTCTAGTAAGACAGAAATCTCAACGTGTTAGTCTAGTAATAAACCTAATTTTATGCAATATTCTAGGTAATTTCCCTTAAAATAATTAAAAATATTAAAATTTTACCAAAAACATTTTTTTTTTGAAAGATAAATATATTAGTTGGTGGAATGAATGTAAAATTATTGGATAGGAGTTACATTTGAGTTAAATGTAGAGTTAAATGGAGTTAAATGCCTTTAAAAGTGGGTTAATTATAAATAAATATTTTAGTCAAAAATAATAGCTATATTAATATAAATAATAATATAGAAATTTAAACATTTTCCT
>NW_010925769.1:0-624 GCF_000633955.1 Camelina sativa | reverse complement strand
TATACCGGCATATCGAGATCCGAATTTGAAACCAGAAGATCTTTTGACCGGTGTAACATTTGCTTCTGGTGGTGCTGGTTACGTTCCTTTGACAACCAAATTAGCGGTAGTTAATTTTGAATTCTTATTCATTTAATTTAGGGCATCTAAAGAAGTTACTATATTAAAAAAAAAGTTAAAAACAAATAATGTTTTTTTTTTAAGGGAGGTATACCGTTACCGCAACAATTGAAATATTTTGAACAGTATATAGCGAAACTGAAGGCAATGGTTGGAGAAGAGAGGACACAGTTCATAATTAAGAATAGCTTGTTCGTTGTTATATGTGGTAGTAACGATATCGCCAACGACTTCTTTGCTCTCCCTCCGGTTCAGCTCCATTACACCGTCGCTTCTTTCACCGCTCTTATGGCCGACAACGCTCGCTCGTTTGCTCAGGTAAAAGAATTAGCTAGTAATAATATCACTATAGTTTTATGTCACGAATAAGATTAGTAGTTAATAGGTATGATGTCATAATTAGTTAAACCTTGCTTTTAATTATTTTTGAAAATCTTTTCTATTTATTCATGTGGTAGTAGACACTCTATGGATATGGAGCTAGAAGAATACTTGTATTTGGTG
>NW_010925768.1:0-624 GCF_000633955.1 Camelina sativa | reverse complement strand
GTTTAGACAACAGTTGAACCCGTTTTATCCCAAACCAGGCTTAAACCAAGAAAACATGTTAAAACCGAGAAAACATTGATCCGAATAAGTGAACAGCTAGGTTACTCTTTCTAGGTTAAAATATGTAACAATCCAATGCATTTGACTAATTACAAGAGTTCGCGTTGAATTTGGAGTGTTTAGCCACCACTTATACCCATTTTGTCCCGAAACAGGCTAAATCCGAGAAAACATTGATTCTAATCATTAACCAGCGTTGTTACTGTTTCTAGGGTCAGAAGGTGTGACAGTCCAATGCATTTGACTAATTGTAAGAGTTCGGGATGAATTTGGAGTGTTTAGACAACAGTTGATCCCGTTTTATCCCAAAACAGGCTTAAACCGAGAAAATATGCTAAAACCGAGAGAAAAATTGATTTAAAGAAGTAAACAGCTATGTTAGTCTTTCTTGGGTAAAATATGCAACAATCCAATGCATTTGACTAATTACAAGAGTTCGCGTTGAATTTGGCGTGTTTAGCCACCAATTATACCCTTTTTGTCCCGAAATAGGCTAAAACAGAGAAAACGTTGATTCTCGGGACGAATTTGGAGTGTTTAGACAACAGTTGAACCCGTTTTATC
>NW_010925767.1:0-625 GCF_000633955.1 Camelina sativa | reverse complement strand
TTTGCTGTTGACGGCTGCCGTTTACTACTCCTCGGTTTACAAGACGTGTACCTACCCGGTTAGAGTGATGAAAGATAACTTGGATTGGGTTAATATTATAGCCTATGAATTTTACGGTTCTTCCACTACCATTGGTCCACCAGCCGGTCTGTATAGTCCTTATTACCCAGAAGGTATATAAAGTTTCTACTATAAACATAACTAAATTACTTTTCCATAAGATCCAATTATGAATTTTTAAACTCGAATAAAATTTGGTTGACAGGTCCATGCGGCGACTCCGGTTTGAATCAGTGGATTAAGGCCGGACTTCCAGAGATGAAAGCAGTCTTTGGATTCCCATACGTTGGTTGGGGCTGGACTTTCGATAACGACAAGGATCAGAGTGATGATGTTGCAGCCACCACCGGAGTAGCAGAGTCACCTACCGGTTCGATCAACTATAATCAGATAAGGAAGTTACCAGGTAGAAGGTTTTATGATAGCAAAGTAGTCGGAGATTACTGTATCTCCCCGACGACTTTGATTGGGTACGACGATATTCAGAGCGTCGTGACAAAAGTGAGATACACTAAGTACAACGGTCTGCTTGGTTACTTCGCTTGGAACGTTGGAGCTGACGATG
>NW_010925766.1:0-625 GCF_000633955.1 Camelina sativa | reverse complement strand
TGTTTCAATGCTTGTATCATAAGGTCTCATATTCTATATAATCTATGTATCTTAGATATTTATTTTATTCTATATAATATATGTGGAGTCTCTTATTCTATATAATGTATGCATCTTAAGAGTCTCTTGTAGATATCTATTTTGACATAGGTGCGACTTCTACATATATGATTGTAGTTTCCTCGAATCTTGAAAGTAGTATTTTTTTGTTATGCTCTAAACCTTTCGTGGTTGTTTTAAACATGTGAATGACATCCTAGAATTTTCAGTTTTGTATCAGACATTGAGAAAAGGTAGATTTTGTCTAGGCTATTGGAACATTACATAGTGTGCTTAAAATACATATTATCTATGTTGTTTGTTTGAAATGGACAATCTTTTCTCTATTTTTTTGGCTTTGTGTTAAGAGTATAAAATCTGTCCTGTCATGAACACAGTTCTTTGGTTGGTAGTGCCATATTTCTTTTTGTCATTTTTCTTTCGATGTTACCATCCTGACTTTTGCATCTTGCGTCTTAGAATGTTAGTGTGATAAACTGACTAAGGGTATATTTATTCTTATCTCTGAATGTGAGGGAAAAGATCCTAAGTTTGTTAGACTTAAATAGGGCAAGAAGCTTTTGGT
>NW_010925765.1:0-625 GCF_000633955.1 Camelina sativa | reverse complement strand
GTCTACCCTTGCTACCGCACCTGTATCGAAGCCGAAGACGCCGTCGTCGACGCCCTCCGCTCTGGCAAATGCAACTCTTACGGTCCCGGAGCTGGGATTCTCCCCGCAAGACGGTAACTTTATCACTCAAAATCTCGATCTTTCCAATTTAATCACCCAAATCACGATCTGGGTTCTTCGAATTTGATCGTGATCGGAGTCCTTTCCGAGTCAATTTTGACAAGATTTCAACTTTTAAAGCTTTCGCACACTCGTGTCAAATCTTAAAATTGTGTGTTTAAGACCCTACAGTTCAATATGTTTCCAATTAGACCCCGTAAGTTTTTAATTCGATGTATCGATCCACATTTTGTTTGATATTGATTGCTCTGTTGTGAAACAGAGCCGTTGCTGATTACCTGAACCGAGATCTTCCGAACAAGTTAACTCCGGAAGATATATTCCTGACTGCTGGATGCAACCAAGGGATAGAGATCGTGTTCGAATCATTGGCCCGACCAAACGCAAACATCTTGCTCCCACGTCCTGGCTTCCCTCACTACGACGCTCGTGCTGCTTACAGTGGTCTCGAGGTTCGCAAGTTTGATCTTCTTCCCGAGAAAGAGTGGGAGATTGATCTTGAAGG
>NW_010925764.1:0-625 GCF_000633955.1 Camelina sativa | reverse complement strand
GAGATGCTTAGGCCGGCTACACTTGATCCGGCCATCTTGAACGAGAGACGCGAGCAGGAAAAGGTGTTCGGCCTCCTCCTCATGCTAAACCCATCCTACAACGACCTCATCAAACACATATTGAGGTCAGAAAAGCTCCCTAGCCTAGAGGACGTGTGCAGCCAGATTCAAAAGGAACATGATTCCATGGGGCTGTTTGGAAGCAAGGTNGGGGGAGCTTATAACCGCTAACAAGGCTGATGGAGCAACCGCAAACAAGGGCTACTACCGAGGTGACGACAAGAACCCTCCAGTATGCAACCATTGTAAGAAGCCGGGCCACTTCAAGAATCAGTGTTGGATTCTCCACCCACATCTCCGAGCCAACCGGTCTATGAACAACCGTGGGGCACCAAGAGCTCATCAAGCGACTGTCGAGCCGCCAAGCACCGAGTCAAACCAACGAGTCTCTGACCTGAACGGAACCACCCTGGCAGCCAACACTGACCTTGTGAGGAAGTCTGACCTCGACGCTCTCATTAAGGCCCTAAAAGAAAACTCCAGTAACTCCTATCTTGCTCTAAATCAAACTAAACCGTTTATAGTTGATTCTGGTGCATCACATCATATGATTAGTGATCCTAGG
>NW_010925763.1:0-625 GCF_000633955.1 Camelina sativa | reverse complement strand
ATCCAATGAAACTGACTAATTATAAGAGTCTGAAATGGATTTGGAGTCTTTAAGAAACACTTATACCAATTTTGTCCCAAAAGAGGCTAAATCCGAGAAAACAGGCTAAAACCGGGAAAACATTGCTTAGAAGTTGTAAACAACTTTGTTAGTGTTTCTAGGGTTAAAATGTATCACAATCCAATGGNACTGACTAGTTATAAGATTTTGAGATGGATTTGAAGAGTTTAGACAACACTTATACCCATTTTGTCACAAAACATGCTAAAACCTAGAAAACATTGCTTAAATGCTGTAAACAGTTTTTTTAGCGTTTCTAGGGTTAAAATGTACCACAATCCAATTCAACTGGCCAATTATAAGAGTTTGATATGCATTTAGAGAGTTTAGACAACACTTATACCCATTTTAATTCCCAAAACATGCTACAACCGAGAAAACATTGCTTACAAGTTGTAAACAGCTTTGTTAGTGTTTCTAGGTTTAAAATGTATCACAATCCAATGCAACTGACTAGAGTTTGAGATGGATTTGGAGAGTTTAGACAACACTTATAGCCATTTTTACCCAAAACAGGCTAAAACCGAGAAAACATTGCTTACAAGTTGTAAACAGCTTTGTTAGT
>NW_010925762.1:0-625 GCF_000633955.1 Camelina sativa | reverse complement strand
TTAGTCGTGATGACTAGAGATAGTTGGAGTTGTAAGTTGTAACCACCGAGTTAAATGCACTTGTCGATTGTTAACCACTTTATGGTTACAACAAAACTATTTATGGCTACAAAAATATATTAATCAGCAACTAATGAAAAAAACTAAACAACTAGGAATTGATATAGCCAAAAATAACTAGGAAATTCCAATTAAAATGGCCTTATTTATACAATCAAAACCTGAGTTTTGGATTAGGGGAAACTATAGATCAAAGGTCTAAAATAAGTGTCAATACTAAATAGATTCCCGAATCTGTGTCAATTGTCATTTCATAACTGAGAACCCGTAAATAGAAAATATCCAAAATGGAAGGTCCAAACATAAAGTTGAAAAAATAATTCAATGTAAATACGAATATTTAGACAAATGAGAAATGCCCACAAAAACGATGCGAATTTTACTTTGAATGATATAAGAAAAATGAGTCAGCTGAATCTGCTTTATGAGAGAATAATATATGCATATATAGGTCGTACCATATAGAAATTATCTCAAGCAATCACGATTAAGGGCTGATACGTTCTTAAAAATAAATTTTGGACAGTTTCCTCTTGTTCATCTATGAATGATTGTTCTTGACCAC
>NW_010925761.1:0-625 GCF_000633955.1 Camelina sativa | reverse complement strand
TAATTGATGCGACCAGAGAGATGCCAAATAGGTCTTGATTGGTTTCAGGGGTCAGGTGATGTGGGTAAACGAAGCTGGTGAAGACAAGGTAACCCCAACCTCTTAACGGTGGGATCATAATGCCAAGCTTCACCAAGTAGTCCCCCTCGAAAAGATACTCCCTGGGAGGTCCATATAAAGCGGTTTCCAAATAACTCTCATGCCATTCTACCAAAGATGATGACTTACGGATCAGAAGTTGTCTTCGGACTAGTGATACCGTTGAGCACACCAAGCGATGGATAGGGAGGGAGAGAGTGGAGTTATAACCAAACCTGGACTCACACTGAACTCAACACAAGAGGGTTTCAAGTAAACTATAAGAGTCCAATATTCTGCTATCGAGGGAGCCTCGTCTTGACCAAGCAGTGAACATCGGGACTAAACAGTTTGGACTTGAAGTAATACGAATATAGGCAGATCGGGGAAGGTTCCAGTGTAGGGATAAAACATAATCTAGTGAGAGTAGACTATCTACCAGGGTTCCGGAGTAAGAATGGGGATCAAACCTGGGCCAAAGAGTTAACAGAGTTGTAACAGGGCAAGCCGGGGTTATGATGTTCTCTGTAGAGATCTTCAAAGGCTC
>NW_010925760.1:0-625 GCF_000633955.1 Camelina sativa | reverse complement strand
TCTTCTGTGAACTTACCACTGTAGCGACCCATTAGCTTGACAAGTCCGATACCATTTTCCACACTGGTCGCTTCAACATGCGCTGCATTAATAGCACGTTGAGCCTCCTCAACCGCACTATCAAATCCAAAGGATTTGTCAATGACCTGAATCAGAGATACTATCAAATCAAGCTACTTGCGAACTAGCCAGAATGGGAGAAGAGGTTAAAGGTTGAGAGTGCAAACTACAATTATGAAAATCTTGGACTTACTGGAATGTCGTTATCAATGGTTTTTGGTATTCCTGCAACTGCAACTTTAAGTCCACGACGCCTAATTTCCTGCAGAATCAGTCAAAAACAACTGCTTCACCCAACTTAAAAGTCATTTCGATGTTAATAGGTACACGAACATCACTGCTTTACCAGTCCAGTTATTAGGAAGCCTCTTTATGCTTTCTAGCAGACAAACATTCATTTTAATGAGGGTAGAATGTCTTCCATGGAATTTAATTAGACAGTTCTCTTCATAAAATGATTTACATAGGTACTATCCAACAATAATACACAACATTTCACTAACCTTATATATTGCACTTGCTCCTTTTTGGGTTCCATCACCTCCAATAATGTAAACCTATATAT
>NW_010925759.1:0-625 GCF_000633955.1 Camelina sativa | reverse complement strand
CTGGTCACGAAACCCCCAAATCCAATTTTCAGATAATTAGGGTTTTTATTTGTTTGTTCAATTTCTCTGATGAAACTGAGAAGAAGAAGAAGAAGAAGAAGAATCTCACATTAGGGTTTCCTCAGTGTTGGCAAATTCTGAGGGTTTTCTCATCTCTCATTCCCATGTTGACCTCTCCTTGCTCTTCTTCGTCTCTCCTTTGCCATCGCCCAGCTCTATCTGTTTCGCGTTCTAAGTTTAGGGTTCCTTGTCGAACTGTCTTCTCTCCTGCTCTTACCCAGATTTCCCCTTTAACTGCTGCTTCTTCACTTTCTAATAAATCCGCAAAGCACGTACGTCTTCTTGTTTCTTTTCTCTGTTTCTCCAAATCAAGTTTGAAACTTTGAATTTGATAACTAGTACAGAAATGGTTGTTTATGAAATTGTGGAATTGGGTTTTTTTATTTTGGGGTTTAGTAGTATATTGTGATTAAGATATGTGTAAATGAGAAGAGCTGCTTTATAGTAAGAAGACTATATTTGTGTTGATGCAGATGAAGAAGAGTTTATCTCCAATGTATTAAAACTTGTTGGTGCTGTTTTGCTGCAGAAATGGAAGATTTTTTGCTTTAGAAATGAGGATTCT
>NW_010925758.1:0-625 GCF_000633955.1 Camelina sativa | reverse complement strand
TGGAATTGTGTACCAGGGAAGGAAGTATTCCAGTATCCTTGCGGATATTCCCAAATGCACACATATATTGGAAGTTTGTCCCCTACAAGGTCAAAACAAAATAAGACGAACTTCGCATTAGAAAGAAATCAATAAAATAGTCGACAAGACACAGTCGAGAGAGAGATACCTTTTGAAAATTGTAGCAATGAAGTCCAACTTTGCCAAGTAAGTCCTGATAGATTGATTGATTGATTGAGAGAGTCAAAAATCAAAATCTGCGGAGGTTACTAATTAAAAAAAAAGAGCCAAAAAAAAAACAAAAAAAAATTACCCGAGGTGTAATCTTCTCGTGTGTAGGATAACCAAGAGATTCCAATGGCAGCCACGACGATGGTGCGGGAGAGTCAGGAATGATAAAAGGTTCTATGATGGGCGGCAGTGTATAATCAACATCATCAACATAATCATCATCATCGGAAGGGGGCAACCCCAGCAGCCTCCTCAGCTCACCCGGCGGTAAGAGAGATGGGTCAACCAAATAGGACTTGCCTGTTATAGGGTTCACGCGATATGGGTTTCCCTCTTTCTTCAAAACCAAAAAATAAAAAGGTATATATGACGTTCGTGTTTTTAAAAAAAAAAA
>NW_010925757.1:0-626 GCF_000633955.1 Camelina sativa | reverse complement strand
TTTTTTTGTCCCTTTAAAGTACGCTTTAATACTTTTGAATTAAGTATCATCTTGGGTCTAATAAGTTTTGAAAATTGAACTAGACAAGTGATTTGTTGACTATGTTTTCCCCTGTAGATTGCCCCACGTAAAGGTAGACCTTTGCTTGAAGCTGTGGCTTGTGTTGGTAACATCGCGAAGGCAATGGGATCCACAGTGGAAACTCATGTTCGAGATCTTTTAGATGTTATGTTTTCCTCTAGTCTCTCTTCTACACTTGTTGACGCTCTTGATCAGATAACCATCAGGTAAAGTTGAGCAAAAGAAGTTTGTTATTACCTGCAGTAATGTGTATACTTTTAATGCTGACAATTCTTGGGTATCAGCATTCCTTCTTTGCTGCCAACGGTACAAGATCGGCTTCTAGATTGCATTTCGTTGGTTCTTTCAAGATCCCCTTATTCTCAAACAAAGCCTCCTGTTCCTGTTGTCCGAGGTAGTACAGTGGGCATGGCACCACAGTCTTCTGACCCTAGTTGTTCAGCGCAAGTTCAACTAGCCCTGCAGACTCTTGCTCGTTTCAATTTCAAGGTCGCCGCTCTTTGCTGATAACATTTTCGAAAGAATATGATTTATATATTGTATCT
>NW_010925756.1:0-626 GCF_000633955.1 Camelina sativa | reverse complement strand
ACGAGCATCGACATTGGTGTATCCTAATCCCAGGATATGCCAGGACGGCTCGAGTGCCTCTGTTAAGCCGTAAAAGGTGAGAAGCCCTGGAGGTAGGGTGCCAAGTTTCCATAGGGTGCGGTCCACATTCTTTTCTTGCCAGTAGTGGTAAATGCCGGTCACATTTCTCTTCCTCCATTCAACTAAATCAAAGACGTTCATCCCAAAAGCCCACNTCCACATTCTTTTCTTGCCAGTAGTGGTATATGCCGGTCACATTTCTCTCCCTGATGACTTGATATCTCTCTCTCTCTCTCTCTCTCTCTCTCTCTCTCTCTCTGTCTCTCTTGATCATCTTCTTCTTCTTNATAGTTCAAGTACTTGTGGTAGCGGTGGAAGGTCTCCATGCATGTCTCAACAGCCCCGTTGACATTTTTGTTTAAATCGATGGAAAAGAGAGCGGAAAGATCCTTCTGAACAACAACATCATCATCAAGAAAGACCACCTTCTTGAGCGCAGGAAACACTTGCGGGATGTAGAACCTAAGATGGTTGAGCATGGAAAGATACTTGGGGTTTCTGAACTTGATTGGCGTGCGACCATCGTCGTTGTGCCCAGAGAAGTAGTAGCTCTGCGTATCAGAGTC
>NW_010925755.1:0-626 GCF_000633955.1 Camelina sativa | reverse complement strand
GGGTAGTCGTCCGGTCCAGGCGGCCTGTTTGAAGGCATTGAGAACAAGACATTGTGCACCTCCTCTACAGTAATATCACAGACCAGTGACATGATAACATGATCATCGCAATGAAACTAGATTAATTCATCTAAAAATATACTATAAGCAACCTCAAGGTCATACGGTATGGCTGGAGGAACTACTGGAAATGAGCCGCTACCTCTTGTTTTATGTGTTCTTCCTCCGTTGCGGAAGTAAGCCGGAAAATGGCATTTTTCGACGAATGAGCTTGCGTTGTAAGATAAAAAATGTTGTGTTATGATCCCAATAAGTCATTCAATTCCAAGAGTCTGCAACTACATATACTACTTCAAAAGTTTATGGATTTGGCGTTGTGAGAGCTCTGTTTTTACAAGCACAAAGCTCATCATATGCATCCTTCATTCTCCTTAGAATATCTCCATATTTCTCACGTAAACTGAACTTAAGTTTCTTTAGCCTCAGATGAAAGAGCATCAACGCTGATAGATAGAAAAAGAGAGGCTCAAAAGTATCCCAAACTTCTAGAACAATGGAGAGGAACTAGGGCAGCTCCTCAAATTAATTAAAACACTTAAACGGATGACGAATGTGATGAGAATCAC
>NW_010925754.1:0-626 GCF_000633955.1 Camelina sativa | reverse complement strand
CTTTCCAAGTGGACGGGTGGAACCTGAGGCGTTCACTTCTCCTAGGTGGAACCGTCGGTTGAGTGACTATTTGATCAGCATGTTCAGTGTGATCATCATTGGTTGGTTCCATAGCTTGTATTGAGTCATCCTGGTCTCTCTGCGGGGCCATGGCTTCATCATTGGCCCCGGGTAGCGGTTCACTGGTGGCAGGTGAGAGCAGTGTGTCAGTGGTGCGAGCTTCCCGCTGTTGCCCCTGTTCCAATAGTGTAGTAATGCCAAGGTGGTTGAGAAGGAATCGCAAGTTGGCAGCTCGGTCCGAAGTAGAGTTTGGTAAGTCTTTCAAGCTCTCCCAATCCTTTGTCTCATAGTAGCCTTGACCTTCAAGGAACTTCACATCGCGANGTGTGCGGCTAGTAGAGGGGTCATAGCACTTATACCCCTTTTGGCTTGCTGAATAGCCGATAAACATGCACTTCGTGCTCTTAGCATCGAGCTTACTGCGTTGTTCACCTGGTACTAAGACAAAACACACACAGCCAAACACGCGTAAGTGTTCAAGGAAAGGTTTAACCTTGTTGAGTACCTCATATGGTGACTTGTCCTGTAAGACTTTTGTTGGTGTCCTATTGATTAAGTAACATGCC
>NW_010925753.1:0-626 GCF_000633955.1 Camelina sativa | reverse complement strand
CTTATTCGAAAGAACAAGACTAATTAAATAGTTGAGTCTCAAAATTCGCATCGGCATTAAATCAATTTTAAAGATGTAACGCGAAATATACAGTTCAAAAAGGTTATCAAATTCAGCAAAAATAATGTATTTTCATGACCATTTTTCGTTTTAATTACTAGAAATCTAGCTAGGATTAAAATATTGATACTATCTAACGGATGAAATCCCTGTGTAAACAATTGTTAGCTACGAATCTAGCAAATAAAGAACAAAAAGACGACGTTCTTGCAACAAAGGTGTTTTAGCTGAAAATTGTACGATTACTTCATAAAAGTACTATCTAATTTTTAAAAATGAAATTTTTACGACATACGTACAACGGTAAAGATTATTATGAATTGATGGTATCCCTTTTTATCTGAATTGATGGTATGTCCAAATTATGATTAGTCAAATATACATACTTTTGATTTGTTTTGCACAATAATTTAGTTAAATACTGATTATTTCGTTCGTTTAGAATCTCAAACACACACTCTTCAATTTGAATCCGAGTTGTGATAGATGACGGCTGCGCTACATCATAGATAATTAGATATAGATCCAGAACTTTATTATTTCGACGAAACAACAAAACAAAACGA
>NW_010925752.1:0-626 GCF_000633955.1 Camelina sativa | reverse complement strand
TTGTATGGATTCTATAAAATTTTGTGGCTAATATCAGGTCTGTAGATAAGCACAGTAAAGATCTTGTACTAGACAAAGAGAGGGCTGTTACAATCTTTGCGTGATGCCAAAAAAAAGAAAGACCAAAGTGGGTTGGTGAAAAGTAAGTTGGCCAAAAAGGAATGTTGAGAATGAAATAAGGGGTATGTAAAACCAAAAATAGATAAAAATAGACTAAAGAGACGGAAAAATGCCGGCAGGTCATGGAGTTCGTGCCAGAACGAGGAATCTGTTCGCGAGGCCGTTAAGAAAGAAGGGTTACATTCCACTCTCGACTTACTTAAGGACCTTCAAGGTCGGCGATTACGTCGTTGTTAAGGTGAATGGTACGATCCACAAGCGTATGCCTCACAAGTTCTATCATGGTCGTACTGGTCGCATCTGCAACGTCACCAAACCCGCCGTCGGTGTTGAAGTCAACAAACAGATTGGCAATAGGATCCTAAGGAAGAGGATTCATGTGCGTGTGGAGCAATCAAGGTGTGCTGAGGAGTTCAAGCTGAGGAAGAAGAAGAATGATGAGCTCAAAGCTGCAGCCATAGCCAATGGTGAGACAATAAGCACCAAGAGACAGCCTAAAGGACCCA
>NW_010925751.1:0-626 GCF_000633955.1 Camelina sativa | reverse complement strand
GTGGTAGAGATTGTTATATGTGAGAATGCAGTTATATAAGTTTTTTTCCTTACAGAGGACAACTTAGTAGTAACTTCAAAACATTAAACCATTCTTAGTAGTTAAGACATTATATAACTTAGACGTTAAACCATTCTTCAGAGATTGTTCATCTTCAGTTTTGAACGTGTATTATAGTAACTTCACAACATTATCGTCAAAAATTTAAGTAATCCTTTGTCTCAAATTAGAATCACATGCTATTTTTCTTATCCACGATTAATGTAGGTATCTTCTCGTGCACCATTCGATTTAGGTAAGTAACTTCATGTCAAAGATAAAGTATAGAAAGCGTAGGAAAATTTCTCTATTGTTGTTAATCATAAGCTACTAGACTAATAGCAACTAAATAGTATTCTTCCCTCCAACTTTAAGTTAATTTATTTTGACCAATATTGGGCTGTGTGGTGTAAAATGTGAAACTGGACTCTATTGTTAATTTGACTATTGCGTGGAAACTTTTGGTATTAGTGATAGTTTGAACAACAAGTTTTCCTATAAAGCACAATCAGCATGCCTTCCCTGATTTTGTGTTAAGGTACAAGATGGTCAATAATGTTAACTTTTGTTATTGCTGCAGCCTTTGG
>NW_010925750.1:0-626 GCF_000633955.1 Camelina sativa | reverse complement strand
ATGATTCAAGATTCAATCTAGATTAGATTGTGTTCGATCAGATCATAATTTTTTTTATATAGTCTTCACAATTCAGCCAAGAAAGCTGTGTAAGAAAGATCTCAAGCCTTTAGATTTATTGTTAGTGTGATCTTTGGGTGAGAGTAGACATCTGTTTTGGATCTTGCATAAGGTAACTGGGAGCTGGGGAAGATTTTGAAAACTTCAGGAGAAGAGTCTGTTCTTGCCTTACCTGAGGGAAAAGTAAGCGACCTTATGAATTCCCTGAGGTAGATGTTGATTATTATTTTTAAGTGTTTGATCGGAAACTGTTTCCTACACGTGATTCAACAGGTTTTAAAAGTCAAAACAGAGACTCTAGTGCCTGCAAATCATGATATTCTCGATGGAGTAGATGATCTTATGCAACTAAGTTACTTAAATGAGCCAGCAGTGAGGTAAAAATTCTTCTTTAGCTCATATGCTTCTCTATATCTGGTCTCGCTTCTTCTGCCTCTCGGTAATTAAACTAAACTCTCTTTAACTCTCAACTTCAAATGTGTTTTGCACATTGGCCTAACTAAGAGGATTGGCTTTACAAGGTTTATGTGACAATGTACCTCAATGATTGTCAAAGAACTAACTTC
>NW_010925749.1:0-626 GCF_000633955.1 Camelina sativa | reverse complement strand
CATTCCATTCTTTGTCGGGAGGACCTTCCTCGAAGCGATTTCCAACCAGCAATACTCTTCTGATGATATCTACAAAATGTATAAAGTTACAATTAATTATTGTTTTAAAATTATAAATATATATAAAGTTATCGTTTCCCTTACCAACACAATAAGCACAGTCTAAATAACCACNAAAAGAGAAGAATTGATCTGAAGACAAAGCAGTAATCTTTCTAAACCATGTTATGGTTCTCCAATGTATCATAAAACGATGATCAGTTGGTCTAAAATTCCCAGTAACTTTACATAGTGAGAAACTTGCCAACATGATCCAATCTCCTTCATTCAAATCGTTCAGAAAAACGTCACGAAATCTAGGACCCATCAAAGCGTATATTTTTTGCCCCTGCCAAAATTATTGATTAATTATTATATGTAAAGAACATGTTAATTTAGGAAAATATAACGTAGGAAATACCTTTTCATCAACCAAAATCAGATCAGAAGAATTATAGAGAGGATGAATACACTCAAATTTTCTTAGAATCTTTACCCTAATTTTCCACTCATGAATGAAAGGGTTTAAGTTGTTCAAATAAAAAAATGGTCTTTTTTCCCGATTCTATTCTTTATAGCATTGGAAA
>NW_010925748.1:0-626 GCF_000633955.1 Camelina sativa | reverse complement strand
CAACCAACGGAAAAAGGCAAACTAAAACCGGACTAAGCCAAACCCTATTTCATCACTCCAAACTGAAAAACATGAAGGAAAAAGAAAAAAATGCAGACAGCAACCAAACTAAAACCAACTATAATCGAACGAAGTCTTCAATCATTACTCACTCCAAACATATCTTTTCTCATCCGCCGCCATCTCCACCTTCCCAAGCTCAAACTGTGGTTGTGGCTCTTGTTCTTGCTGCTGTTGATGGTGGATCAATGGCGGTAGCATAGCCGGCTGCGTCTGACTCGACATATCTGACACATCTTCTTTATCTTTCACCGGAAAACAAGATGAAGCCGCATGCTCTTTCATTATACTGACCGGAAAGACCATCTCATGATGAACAGTATTTACTCCTGTCCAATTATCACCATCAATGGTGTAGCTGCAGTTACCATGAATGGTGTAGTTGTTACAGTTAGAATAATAATTATGAAAATTGTTATTAGATGAGTGGATAACATCATTTGGGGTGGTGCTGACACCGTGGCCCGTGGCGGCAAAAATAGCCGGTTCAGCATTACGAAGGAGCCAACCGACGGTTTCGCCATCTGTTTGGAAGCCGAGTTCATCTGTCAAATTGAATAGCTGGG
>NW_010925747.1:0-626 GCF_000633955.1 Camelina sativa | reverse complement strand
TCTGATTCGGCATGATCTGGTTCCTGTCTCATCTCTGCTATTAGAATATCAAGAAGTGAGTGTATCTGCCTTTTTCGAGGATGCCTTTTGTCTTTAACCATGAAAACATGAAGATGTCCTAGTATCTTTATCCAACTACAGCCTGGCTGCTTCGTGACTCCCTCTTTCCTCATCAACTTTCGTACACTTATCACATCCTCCCATTTTCCGACCTCAGCGTACATGTTAGACAGAAGAACATATGGTCCTGAATTTGACGCTTCTACTTCTAGAAGCTTCTCTGCAACGTATTTACCTATCATGATGTTCCTATGTACTTTACAAGCAGCAAGCAGTGAACCCCATATAACAGAATCTGGTTGCATGGGCATCTCCTCGACCATGCTCTTTGCTTCTTCGAGAAATCCAGCTCGACCAAGCAAATCAACCATGCACGTATAGTGATCCCTAAGCGGAGCCACACCAAAATCTCTGGTCATGGAAGAGAAGTAATGTCGTCCTTCTTCAACAAATCCAGCATGTCCGCATGCAGAGAGGACACCAATCATGGTAATGTGATCTGGTTTTTCTCCAGAATCAAGCATTTCTCTGAACAACTCAAGAGCCTCATTTCCATAACCATTTTG
>NW_010925746.1:0-499 GCF_000633955.1 Camelina sativa | reverse complement strand
GACAGTCAAATGCATTTTACTAATAGTAGGAGTTTGAGATGAATTTGGAGTGTTTAGACAACACTTAAACCCGTTTTATCCAAAAACAGGCTTAAATCTAGAAAATAGGCTAAAACCGAGAAAACAATGATTCGTAGCCGTAAACAGCTATGTTAGTGTTTATAGGGTCGGAATGTGTGACAATCCAATGCATTTGAGTAATTATAAGAGTTCCTGTAAAATTTGGAGTGTTTAGACAACACTTAAACCCGTTTTATCCAAAAACAGGCTTAAATCTAGAAAATAGGCTAAAACCGAGAAAACAATGCTTCGAAGCAGTAAACAGCTTTGTTACTGTTTATAGGATCAGAATGTGTGACAATCCAATGTATTTGACTAATTGTAAGAGTTCGGAATAAATTTGGAGTGTTTAGACAACACTTAAACCCGTTTTATCCCAAAAATGGCTTAAGCCAAGAAAAGAGGCTAAAACCGAGAGAAAACATTGATTCGAAGCAAT
>NW_010925745.1:0-627 GCF_000633955.1 Camelina sativa | reverse complement strand
TCATCATCATGTCCTTGAAGTTATGGTCATAGATTCGCACACCATGTTCCTCTAAATTAACCAAAATGATTTTAAAGAACAAAAAAAAAGAAAAAAAAATTCACATGGTCACTTTACTGTATCGTAAGTGAAAATTTACACATCATTTTATTTTATTTTTGTTGTTCCGGGTAATGAACTAATGTGTATGTATTACTTACTTTCGAATGAAGAAAGAATACAAATTGATTCTTATTTCAGTTGTTCACATGTATACACGTTATATGGCATCTTGACAAAAAGAACTATCACCTAATTCACATTGAGACTTCTTTTTTTCTTCTTTCATATAGGACTATTATATATAGGAACAATATGTATGTAAATTTGAATCCCAATTGTAACAGCCATAATATTAGCATAAACTATTGGACTAAATGTCATGGTTAACGACGTTAACTTAACGTAGTACTTAATGTGCTATTGTAATTAATTGTCATACCACGTAGTACTTATTTTGTTTATCATTAAGTACTACGTTAAGTTAATGTGCAACTAACAAATGATAAACAAAAATAGTATTTATTTTTATATATTTTTAAAAATACGTAATATCAAGAAACTGCTCAAAATATAAGACAAGAATCC
>NW_010925744.1:0-627 GCF_000633955.1 Camelina sativa | reverse complement strand
CTAAATCGAGAAAACATTGTATCGAAGCAGTAAACAGCTTTGTTACTCTTCTAGGGTCAAAATGTGTGCCAATTCAATGCATTTGACTTATTATAAGAGTTCGGGATGAATTTGGAGTGTTTAGACAACACTTAAACCCATTTTGTCCCGAGACAGGCTAAAACCGAGAAAACATTGATTCAAAGCAGTAAACAGCTTTGTTACTGTTTCTAGTGTCAGATTGCGTGACAAACCAATGCATTTGTATAATTGTAAGAGTTCGGGATGAATTTGGAGTGTTTAGACAACACTTAAACCCGTTATATCCCAAAATAGGCATAAACCGAGAAAACAGGCTAAAACCGAGAGAAAAAATTGATTCGAAGCAGTAAACAGCAATGTTACTCTTTCTAGGGTCAAAATAGGTAACAATCCAATGCATTTGACTAATTATAAGAGTTTGGGTTGAATTTAGAGTGATTAGACACCAATTGTACCCATTTTGTCCTAAAATAGACTAAAACCGAGACAGCATTGATTCAAAGCAGTAAAAAGCTTTGTTACTGTTTCTGGGGTCTAAATGTGTGATAAACCAATGCACTTGACTGATTGTAAGAGTTCGGGATGAATTTGGAGTGTTTAGACAAA
>NW_010925743.1:0-627 GCF_000633955.1 Camelina sativa | reverse complement strand
CTCTCCACAATTTTCATTAATTTGTTAGCCATCATGCTAGCATTGTGGGTAGAATTGCTTCTTTGTCTTTAGAAGTTCTCTTTGTGGAAGGAGAATCTTGTACTTGTCTTGTGTGTGAATTCCAAAGCTAGATGCCTTAATTCCTTTGTCAATACCGGTGCTCCACAATAGAACACTCCTGCACGTTATATATTCATTCTCAGTTTATATCCTTTTCTTTGTAGTCATTAATTAAATTACAACAACCAAACCATACGCTTACTAGTTCATTTGATCAGGGAGAAGGAGAGCTTACCAACATTAGCGCCAGGGTGGTCCATAGCTATCTGTTTGTAGACGTTCTTCCAATTAGGTCTGGCGAAATGGGACATGACCCTTGTTCCAGCAACAATGTCTAAACCATTCTTGGCATAATTCAGAGACTGGAGCATCCGTATGAGAGCGGAACGAACGTCTCCTTCTTCGTAAACACTAGTGCAATGATTGTGTAGTTCTATGACTTTGCTTGTGTCCCGTTCCGCTATTTCGTTCATGATGTTTTTGAACCAGTCAAATGTGCCCTCCTCCTTTGTTACCCAGTAGAAGTAAGCTCTTCGCGTTTTGAAAGTTTCTTTCTTAACTTGTGGC
>NW_010925742.1:0-627 GCF_000633955.1 Camelina sativa | reverse complement strand
CCAAACAGATCAGTAGTGTTCCTCTGCTTCGGAAGCATGGGAGGCTTACGTGAGGAACAAGCAAGAGAAATCGCCATTGCGTTGGAACGAACCGGCCACCGTTTCTTGTGGTCTCTCCGTCGTGCATCTCCGAATATATTCAAAGAACCTCCAAGAGAGTTTACAAATCTTGAAGAAGTTCTCCCGGAGGGGTTCTTTTATCGGACAAAGGAGAGAGGGAAAGTGATCGGATGGGCTCCGCAGGTGGACGTGCTAGCTAATCCGGCGGTTGGAGGTTTCGTCACTCACGGCGGTTGGAATTCGATCCTCGAGAGTCTTTGGTTCGGTGTTCCCACGGCGCCATGGCCGTTATACGCGGAACAGAAGTTCAATGCTTTCGAGATGGAGGACGAGCTTGGACTAGCTGTGGAGATAAGAAAGTATTGGCGAGGTGATCTTATTGTGGGATTGGGAAAGGATACGGTTTTGGTGACGGCAGAGGAAATAGAGAGAGGAATCATGTGTCTGATGGAACAGGATAGTGAAGTGAGGAAGAGAGTGAAGGAGATGAGCGAGAGCTGTCACGTAGCCTTAATGGATGGTGGATCGTCTCAAACTGCGTTGCAAACGTTTATTCAAGACGTTATG
>NW_010925741.1:0-627 GCF_000633955.1 Camelina sativa | reverse complement strand
GGACGGTCATTCTCAATATATGTGCACAATGCTTCAGCCATCCTGAATCAAAGAACCGAGAAAATCGCATATAAAGAACAAGACAAAACATGATCAACTAAAAGCTATGAACATCTCAGAATACAAAGCACTTTAAACGATTTAAGCATGAGATGTGGTTACAGATTTGTTACATAAGAAGACCTCATACCTTGGGCTACTTAACAAAGAAAACTACTTCGTGGTAATTGATACACAATCAATGTAAAGAGAAATCCACAGAGCTTAGTAATACGTACCCGGTTTTGTTAAGTACATCCATGGCGGGTGCAAAAGCTCCAACACCAGGAAATATGAGTCGATCAGCATTCAAAATGTCACCTGGCGTTTGAACCTAACATTTACAAAGTTGATATCAGTCTTTGCCTAACGACGCTTTTACAAGATCACTACATTCCCCAATCATTGACTACATTTCCCAGGATTGAAAAATGAGAAACAATGGAAATAAAAATTAGATTAAAAAAAAAAAACCCTTACGTCTTTGATGGTGAACCCGAGATGGCGAAGAGCATTGCGGATGCTCCGAACATTCCCAGCTCCGTAGTCAAGCAAAGTCACAACTACTCACCACAGAGACAAATAAAA
>NW_010925740.1:0-627 GCF_000633955.1 Camelina sativa | reverse complement strand
TTGTTTACAGTTTATGGTAGATAATGTCAAAAGAAAACACTTGGAAATTAATTTAAACGTATGCTATAAAAGATTAAGAACATCACAGGAAACTATGTCAGTCCAGATCCAGAACAACAAACCCTATACTTACATTTAATATTTGTTTAATTGATTTAGTCTAGTGACTTCTCTGGTCGGATCAAAAAGATAATAAATATTTTTAGTCATAACAATATAAACAACTTTTCTAAGGTGCAGGTGTAGGATTCCTTTACTATAATCGAAAAGGTTATAAAACCTTTGGATAATGAAATTGATGGAACTAAAACCACTAATTAAGCGAGAAAGACGTATGCGTGTCCATTACCATAAAAAAAAGACGTATTCGTTTCAAACAGAATCAACAGCGTTATCATATGATTTACTGATTTAAAAGGAAAAACAAAAAAAAACAAATAAGAAAACCCAAGTAAATTGACTAATCTAGCTAACACGCTAAGCTTAAATTAAATGGATGCTATAAAAGATTAAGAAAGTTTCATATTATGTAAAACTATGCGGTATAAATCGTATAAAATTATGCTGTCCAGACAGAACAACAAAGTCAGTAAATATAATACATATTTGGGTAATCGATTTGCTTGA
>NW_010925739.1:0-627 GCF_000633955.1 Camelina sativa | reverse complement strand
ATAGAGCAAAACGTAAGACACTCATCAGGAATATACTGCTTACAAATGGACACTTCAGGTTGAGCTCGATTTCTGACATAATACTTAAAACGCCTAAAGGCCCTACAGAGAAAATATAACAAAATTATTTCAGTCTTGAAGCAAGAGAAGCTTGTTTAATGATATATTTCTTTTTAAATAGAATCTAAGTTACCTCTCAACTAGATACATCCATCAAAATTGAACCGGACCTCCTAGTTTCACTTCTTCTGTCAGATGGATGGTCAAATGTACCATTATGGTGAATAATGATGGAGGAAAAATCATCTCTAAATGGCACAACGTAAGTGCAATATGCTCCTGCAACTTATCCAGTTCAATAATATTTAATACCTTTGAACTTATTTCTTGAAAGAAGCGACATAACTCTGTTACAACAAATTGTGGTAAAACATTACGTATAGCGATAGACAACAACTGACCCATTAAGATGTGGTAATCATGACTCTTTAAACCCACCATTTTTCGTTGATTCAGCTCACTACAAGCAGAAATATTTGAAGAATATCCATCTGGAAGCTTTACACTCCTTAAGATAGTAAGAAATCTATCTTTTTCTTGTGTGGTCATTGTAAAACATTGTAACAG
>NW_010925738.1:0-627 GCF_000633955.1 Camelina sativa | reverse complement strand
GCTTTCATTAATATTTTTTTAATTTCATGTAACATTATATAATTCTCTTAAATATATATATATTATTTTAATTTTTGAGCACTTGATTAATATTTTTTTCTTTTTTGGATATACCTTTGTTTAACAAATTTCACCATTTTAAAATTTTGAAAACGATATATAACATAGATCGCTCAAACTATTTTAATTATATATATTATTTTGAATTCTAAATAATAATATACACCAAATCCTTCTGGTTTTAATTGAATATACAATTTAGCACTAACAAACATAGTCTCAAGTTTTACATACATATATATAGATATATTATTGATTATATTATACTTTAACTGAAAATAATATTATATACAGACTTTTAATTAATAAAATTAATTTATAATTTAAAAGCAAGAATTGAATAACCTCTTGATCTTAAAAAACCTTTAAATTTTTGTGTTTGATTTCTAAAAAAAATCTTTCTTTCTTTATCTTAATAATTGTAACTCTTGAAAGTAATTGTTATTCAATTAAATAGATAATAGCTTTATTTTTCCCCTATTTCTCGCCTTTTACAAATATTTACACATTTTTTATATGGTATGATAGAAATATCTAATTTTATATTTATGTAATCTCTATTCATAT
>NW_010925737.1:0-627 GCF_000633955.1 Camelina sativa | reverse complement strand
TCACCTTCAACTTTTCAAGAGACGTAGTGGGTTGCAAAGTCAGTAATATCGCACGTTTTTCTTCATCATCAATAAATCTTGCTCGATTTCTCCAAGTGTTCAGCATGCAAGTTTTCTCTCTTGCCATTTGCCCACCCAAGGAGAAAGGAGAGAAGGCAATTTTTCCACATGCATTGGCGAGTGCCACCACCCAACTTCTCTATATAAAGAAGCCCTCTCCTTCTCATTTTCGCAAAGTAAAGAAGAAAGAAGAGAAAAGAGGGAAAGGAGAGAAAGGGAGAAAGGAAAGAAAAAAGAGTGAAGGAAGAGCAAGACCAAAACTCACACTCTCCGCTAAAAATAGAGCCCTTTAGGAAGACGTTTTCGTTTGCCATCCACGCTTAGAAAAGAGTTAGAGAGAAGTTAAAGAGTGAGAAAGAGAGAGAGTTCCGGGTAGAGTTTTTCTGTCCCGCGCGTCCTTAGCTGCGTCTGTCTAGCGTCAACCAAGGCCGCATTTCGCGTCCGTATCCGTGTGTCGCCGTAGGATCTGTACGCGTCCAGTTCTTGCTAGTTAGCATTAGGATTCCGAGTAGATCCAAGACCAGGTGAGTCTCGAAGCATGTGATATGGTACATGATAGGTTGGGTT
>NW_010925736.1:0-628 GCF_000633955.1 Camelina sativa | reverse complement strand
TCATCTTGAGTGACTCCTTGGCCAAGAACTTTACTTGTTTCAATATCATGAAAATACATATTATTAGGACCAAATNTAACAATTTAAATCAGTGGTGGCTCTTTTAACTGATAAGAGATTGGAGGTAAAGTTAGGCATATAAAATGCTTTAGAGGATTTATCAAATAATTTTAAGTTTCCTATTCCCTTAACAGGTACCTTCTCACCATTAGCTATAGTCACATTCCCTATGGCAGGTTTAATGTCACTAATTAACTTAGGGTCACTAATCATATGGTGTGATGCACCAGAATCTACAATGAGAGGTTTATTTGGTTTAAGGGCAAGAAATGAGTTACCGAAGGCCTCCTTGAGGGCTTTGATGAGAGCATCAAGGTCTGATTTCATTACAAATTCAGAAGAGGCAGCAAGAGCAACTCCATTACCTCCGGAGACTTGGTGGCCTGAATCGGAAGTCATTGCTTCTCCCACCATTGCTGCTTGATGCGTTCGTGGTAGCCCTCCTCGGTTGTTCATGGACCGATTGACTTGGAGATGAGGGTGAAGGATCCAGCATCGGCTCTTGAAGTGGCCAACCTTCCTACAATGGTCACAAATAGGTGGGTTTTTGTCATCATGTTTGAAGTAG
>NW_010925735.1:0-628 GCF_000633955.1 Camelina sativa | reverse complement strand
GGTATTAAAATCGAACCAAAGGAGGAGGAGAAGGGGGAGGAAGATGAAGATGAAGATGGAGCAGAGGAGGAAGAGGAGGAGAAAGGATTTTCAGTGAAGAAGCAGGAGGCAAAATCAGCAAGTGAAGATGAGAAAGGAACTTCGGAAAGGAGGGGGCCCGAACAGAGGGTAGAGTCCTTCCCCACATAATTATTTTTGATATGTGGTTGTTTTCATATATGCACGTGTGTGCTTTTTTGTTTATGCACATCAAGTGTGAACTTTTAATGTTACATGCAGAGGAAATACTATGAACGAGAGATGGAGAAAATAGTCATACGTACAAACACCTTAGGTAAAGATCGGGATTACAACAGGTACTGGTGGTTCCGAAGCAATGGTAGGATATTTGTTGAGGATTCTGATTCCAAAGAATGGGGCTATTATACCTCCAAGGAAGAGGTATCATCAATCCACGTGGTTCATTTCCTTGTTTGATCATTTGATTGTATAAATCTTGTTCAATTTTGTGTATGTTTCTCTATATCCAGCTCGATGCATTGATGGGATCACTAAACCGTAAAGGAGAGAGGGAACTGTCATTACATATACAGCTAGAGAAATTCTATGACAGAATATGGTCAGTTAT
>NW_010925734.1:0-628 GCF_000633955.1 Camelina sativa | reverse complement strand
GGCTTATATCATCTTAGCTAAATTTGATGATTAAGCATTGTGTGGTACACATTCATAAGTACATATACTGATGTTGCACTATCTATAGTTGTGGAATTTTCTACTTTGTAATGGACAGTTTTTACAAAATCAAGGTTTAAACATTTATACGTTTCGAAATTCATAGCTATCATGATTTCCATATACTCGAAAAAAAAAAAAAATGGGAAGCAGTCAAGCAGCTATCTATACAGGCGGCTGATCAATTAAGTCTAGACATTCTATTACACATATTTTCTACTATCAAAACTATGGGTCTTGGAACTACTTAGTTTAATCGAAGTCAGAACATATACGTCAGAATTTTTTTTAAACAATAGAATGGATTTAAAAGTTTTGAATGTAAGTGTCTAAAGTGGATTATATTCGACACATTTGAGTTGTTTTGTTTTAACTCCATATCTGTACTTCACTTTTCAAAGCATCTACTTTGTCTATTGAAAGTTACAAAATTTGTAATGTATAGACAAACCATTTTTTATTTGGCTTTTCAGGTGTATTGGTTTGTTTCGGAAATGCTTGAGAGCGTAAACCCAACAAAAAAACAAGTTGAGTTTTCGAACTTTCCTCATACCTTAGGTTTTGATTA
>NW_010925733.1:0-628 GCF_000633955.1 Camelina sativa | reverse complement strand
TCTTTGTCTCTTAAAGTTTGGTGCGACTCGGACTGGCAAGGTTGCCCAACGACTCGTCGTTCCTTGACTTGTTGGTTCATTCAGCTAGGCGATTCTCCAATTTCGTGGAAGACACGCAAACAGGATGTCGTCTCTCACTCATCGGCTGAGGCAGAGTATCGAGCTATGTCTCAAACAGTTCGTGAAGTTCTATGGTTGAAGAACCTATTGTGGTCCCTTGGAGTGGAACATTCTGCACCGGTCGTGGTTCACTGTGACAGTATGGCCGCCATTCACCTCGCCGCTAATCCCGTGTTCCATGAGAGAACAAAACACATCGAACGTGAATGCCATTTCATACGAGATGAGATTGTACGTGGTATCATTCAAACGAAACATGTTCATACGTCACAACAACTAGCAGACATCATGACCAAAGCCCTTGGGAGTAAAGAGTTCGAAGCTTTCAAGTCCACGTTAGGCATCAGTGACCTGTACGCTCCAACGTGAGGGGGGGTAATGAGATATGCTAATGATACGTTAGTATCAATCGTATCTCATCAAATCAATACTTGTAATTAGCCTATGTTTATAAAGGCAACTGCATATTCTTTCCATTAAATAGCTAGGATACATTAGGTTAATCTCT
>NW_010925732.1:0-628 GCF_000633955.1 Camelina sativa | reverse complement strand
GAGAAGGGTCCGACCATAGTAAAAGAAGCAAAAGAAAGAGAGGCTTCCTTGCTGGTTCTAGGCCAGAAGAAACAGCACGCTACGTGGCGGTTACTAATGGTATGGGCATCGCAGGCCCGACCCGTGACGTCCAAACACGATTTTGTGGAGTATTGCATCAACAACTCTCCTTGTATGGCCATTGCGGTTCGAAAGAGAGGCAAGAAGCTTGGTGGATACACTCTTACAACTAAGCGCCACAAAGATTTCTGGCTTTTGGCATGATTTACACCTAGTATTTACTTTTCACATCTAAATTAATATATAACCTTTTTTTTTAACATTAAATCATGGTTGTGGTTTTATAAAGCTGTTGACAAAGAAAAAAAAATCATGGTTGTTGTGTTGTGGATTTGTGGGTGCAATTATTATATGAGTTTACTTCTTCCAAAATGTATTTTTGTTTTCAAATGTAAAAAAATTTAGTCGAGGGTTGAGATTTTTTACTGTCATTGTAGTTAAAGCAAGGTAAATCTTATGTTATTGTAAAACATGGGCTTTGGGCCTTTTAATTAAATTAGGCTTATGGATCATACTTTACTCGACCCGTCCGCCCACCCGCCCGTTTCCTCTTCTTCTTCTACTTGTA
>NW_010925731.1:0-628 GCF_000633955.1 Camelina sativa | reverse complement strand
TCGGTTCTGTAACACCATGGCAGAGAAACTCTCGAGTGTTGGCGAGCACGAAGACGCCAACGCTCAGGTGCATGCGAAATGTTTACCAATTCCCCCAATTACTCTCTCGTTTTTTTTTTTCACTTAAATTAATCACTGATGTAAGTATAGTAATATGAAACCTAATAACTTTGCAACTCTTATTTTCATGGTCCACTAAAAAGATCACTGGTAACTGTTTAAAGAAATAAACGATTTAGAACACATCACTCTGATAGATGTCAGAAATTTTGCTACTTTTTTCTTTTCTTTTTTAAAAATCATGCTGTATGGATGGATGGGCCTTTAATGTTCAGGTCATGGATTTTCCTGGAGGGAAGGTAGCTTTTACACCTGAGATTAAGTTCATATCAGAATCCAGTAAAGAGCGTGTCCCTTGCTACCGTGTTCTTGATGACAATGGCCAACTCATCACCAACAGCCACTTTGTTCAGGTTGACATGATAAAAAGATTTAATTAATCTTTTCCTTTCTTTGGTGAATTCTAAATACTCTCTCTTTAAGTAAAAGGTTTGTTTTTGTTTTTTTGGTTCTGCGTCTTAAGGTTAGTGAGGAAGTTGCGGTGAAGATGTATAGCGATATGGTTACT
>NW_010925730.1:0-628 GCF_000633955.1 Camelina sativa | reverse complement strand
AATGGGGATTCAAGCTGATAAGAAGTTCACTTGGGTGATTAAGGATTACAACTCTTTGGTTGAAGATAGTGAAATTTATTTTGATATATTCGTGGCTGGTCACTGCAAATGGTAAGAATATATAACTTGTATTCGTGTGTTTTCGCAGCAAATGAGACAACGCTCTATGGTTTTTGCTCGCAGGCGTCTAATTGCCTATGCCGCCTATCCCAAGGGGTCTCATAAGTATAGATGTGGTAAACATCTATCTCTGTTTTTATGTGTTCCTGATTCTGAATCTCTACCTTCGGGATGGAGAAGACACGCTAAATTTTCCTTTAAAGTGGCAGATCAAATTCCTGGAGAACTCTCCCATATGGCCATATGCGAGGTGATTACTTACTCCCAGTCATATTGTATGTTTTGACATATGTATCATGTTGTAGTATAACTCAAGTCATGCCTTCTATTCAAATGTAAATGGTGATGACTGATGAGATAAGTGTTGTTTTTTTTTTCTTCTGTTCTTTCAGAAGCAGAATACTGGTTTGATCAAGAGAACACAACCTTGGGTTTCAAATCCATGATTGGAATTTTGGAGGTTCAGGGTAATGGGATTATGGTAAACGGAGAAGTCAAGATTGTTGCA
>NW_010925729.1:0-628 GCF_000633955.1 Camelina sativa | reverse complement strand
GTACGGGTCATGATCCTAACGACTTGGTCGCCTTCATCCTTGGGTAAAGATGAAGGCCGTGCGAACGGTTTCCACTTGAATAGCTTTGGCCGGGTCATCTTCTTGAACAAAGGCTTGTACGAACCGGTTGATCTTCTGTCCTGCGGCTTTAGACGAGCTCTTTGATTGCGTAGTAGCTCCCGGAGTGATCCTTGGTGCATTGGCCTGATGTTGTCCCGCGGGTGATGCAAGTGTCTTTGGTCGCGTCCTGGGCGTTCTGGTCCGGTAAGAGCGTTTCTGGCCGCGTGTCCGGTCTCTTGCTCACATCACTCTAACTCCTCAACAGAGTTAGAGTATAGAGCCTTATAGGTTGTAGCTCGTGAGCTTACCTGAATCTCCTATCTGTTGCGTGATATTGGTATCTCTCATTACCATTCTACTAGAGTTTTCTGTGACAACCTATCTGCAGTTTACCTATCTGACCATAGCTGCCTCGTGAAGCCTTCCCCGTTCATAGATTTTCCGCTACATGCATCAAATCAACTATTTATAAGTTAGTTTCATATTTTATAACTAGTTTAGACTTTAGAGTTTAAAATCCCAACCTTCAAAACACAAGTGTTTGTATTCAATCATTTTATGTTTATTT
>NW_010925728.1:0-628 GCF_000633955.1 Camelina sativa | reverse complement strand
CATATAAAGTCCTAATGTAAGAGATTGCCTGCACATTTAAGATAAATTATTCTAAGAATTAGAATATTCATACCAGACTCTAACTGAGGCAATAAACTAATCTCGGAAGGGAGCACTATAAAACGGGAACTGTAGGGTATACATTACAAAATCACTTGTAATCATGCATAAACTGGCAGAAGCTAAACTGATTCTTAATCGCGGTAACCTCACAGTATCTACTGAAGTAACCTAGAAATTCGTGCCTAAGTGCAATCTTAACCCTCTTGGATTCTGCCTACCATTTTCTGAACTTAACAAAAAAAGTTTGATTAAATAAGAGCTAAAAAGAAAAGATGCTTAACTCTCTAAGCATAATTCTAAGTCAAAATATGCAGAAAAAGAAAGTTCGATGCCAACAAGGCACATATGTATGTGAGAAAATATAGTTATACAAACTTTTAACAGTTAGTTTTTAGCTTCCAGTTTTCATACTTCAAGTATTCAGCGATCATACTGGAAAAAAACTTCAAGTTTTTAGATTGCGGCGAAGAGAAAATCTTGATGCTAATTCCATAATGTCTTAATAAACCTATCAATCCTAATACCTGTTCAGCAATGCCGGCTGCTTCAGCATATGCATCTTGTA
>NW_010925727.1:0-629 GCF_000633955.1 Camelina sativa | reverse complement strand
GACAAGACTTATAATCATTTTGTCCTGAAACTGGCTAAAACCGTCAAAACATTGATTTGAAGCAAAAAACAACGTTGTTACTGTTTCTAAGGTCAGAAAATATGACAATCCAATGCTTTTGACTAATTTTAAGATTTGGGATGAATTTGGAATATTTAGACAACACTTATACCCATTTTGTCTCGAAACAAACTAAAACCGAGAAAGCATTGATTTGAAGCAGAAAATAGCTTGTTACTGTTTCTGGGTGAGAATGTGTGACAATCCAATGCATTTGACTAATTGTAAGAGTTTGGGATCAATTTGGAGTGTTTAGACAACACTAATAATCGTTTTGTCCTGAAACTGGCTAGAACCGAGAAAACATTGATTTGAAGCAAAAAAACAACTTTGTGACTATTTCTAACATCAGAATGTGTGACAATCCAATGCATTTGAGTAACTGTAAGAATTCGGGATGAATTTGGAGTGTTTAGCCAACTCTTAAACCTGTTTTATCCCAAAACAAGGTTAAACCGAGAAAACAGGCTAAAACCGAGAAAACATTCATTCGAATTACGAAACAGCTTTTTCTGTTTCTAAGGTCCAAATGTGTGACAATCGTATGCATTTGACTAATTGTAAGAGTT
>NW_010925726.1:0-629 GCF_000633955.1 Camelina sativa | reverse complement strand
TTTCTGCTATGGATTCGTTTCGTTTTAAAACAAAAATAATACTATTACTAATCATTCTAATTGATTACAGCTACGATAACTCTCTATCATCTCAAAAAACAATGCGACGACTTGACCAATTGACAACATTAATAAGAACAAAGGAAATAAATGTAAATGATTCTAGAAACAAGTTGGGGCTTTTATAATCTGTTGGCTATGGTTCCTGCGCTTACGTCTTCTGATATTTCTATATAAGTTATTACTTAATTTGGTTCACGTGATGAAAAAGAATAGTTGAGTGGAGAATTTTTACCCTCGAACATAACACATTTAACTTTGCTATTCAAATCGAATCTAGAAGTTACTAACTCACACGTTTAACTAATTATTGTTACCTGTTATATTTTTAACCACATCTAGAAATTATAAGAACCTTTTTGGACGATGAGACTGAGTCGTTCTATTTTTGGCTAACAGAACTAATCACAGTTCATGTAAAAAAATTGGGATTACCTTAGCCATCAGCCATGCAAGAATAGTCGTTCTATAGCCATCAGCCATGCAAGAATTTTGCTGGTCAAACTAGGCGATGAACTCTGTTGGAGGTGGATTACCTAGCTGTGGGATTGCTGTTTATAGGTGAAAGA
>NW_010925725.1:0-629 GCF_000633955.1 Camelina sativa | reverse complement strand
ATTCAGCAGTAGTTTACTTGTACGGGGGCTTATATACGTTAAGCATCAGCAAAAGTAGTGAATTTGTATTTCACCTTGGCGATACTTTTGGGGGTCTTCAATTTGGGTGTCAATCTAGTACTGCGTCTTTGTGGCTCCTGTTGAAAAAGAATGTAAAGCAAGGTTTCTTGAATATGTTATATATCTTGTTTGGATGGATAAGGTACCTCAAACATGGCTGTATTTCTTGTTTTTCTTCGTTTGGTTACCCTCCCATTGTTCGTTTCAACTTCATACTCACGATGAGATACCTGCCGAGTTAAACCACAAACCAAACGATGAGATTGATTGTGATGTAAAAATGTAAAGATTACAATGCTTACCCTACTATGATGCTTTGGATTTGGAATGCTCGGGACGCTTCCTGTCTTTACGTTGTGAGTTTTCTTCAATATTTTGGACACAGGTGTTTCTTTTGCCTTTACAAAAGCAGAGTCCTGCATTTGATCCATTAGGAAGTGGTTATATGTATGTAGCCTTGACAAAGCAGAAAGGAGCAAAAATCTATATTTGATTCTCTGCCTGTTCGTCATCGTGATCTGTCCTCACTCTTATATGCTCGCTTCTTTTGCTACCACCAAGACGAGAAT
>NW_010925724.1:0-629 GCF_000633955.1 Camelina sativa | reverse complement strand
TTTATTAAATGTTATTTGTAGGTTACTGGTTTGATATATGGAAACAAGAACAGATCTGATAAGCCACAAGATTGAGTTTGTTTTTTCTGTAAGTTTGAACATCTCTGGTTGTAAGTTAGCTTCTACTGTTTTTGTCAGGTTCCCTTATAGATGAAAGATCATGTATAGACACTATAGTTGTCACTTACAACAACGAATAAAAGATGGAAACTTTTTTGTTGTTACCCAACCATTTCATGAAGGGTTTTTATATGGCATTGAGTGAGGTTGATAACGGATCTGATACTTCATTTTTTACTGTAAACTTTTTGAAGTTTGCCACGTTTTTTATTTCCATCTGTGAAACTGATGCTGGAAGACTTATACATGTTGTATTAGAATCCTTGCTTACCCTTTTAAATTGGTGAGGTGTATCTAATTACATCATTTCAGGTCCTTGCAATTATTGTGTAGTTGATATGTTCTGTTCTACTATAATTGTGTTATGCCACAAGGATGGGCGATAATTTTCGCGGCATTTTAGGATAGTATGTCCCATTCTTTAGTTTGATTGGAAACGGGAGAATGATCTTCCTGATGCATTTGACAATGGACCTATGTTCTTTTTGTTGAGTATTATGATGAAAATT
>NW_010925723.1:0-629 GCF_000633955.1 Camelina sativa | reverse complement strand
CTTACTTTAGGATGATCACATATCTTTATATAACTCATCTTCCACTCAAATAATTCTTTTATTATGTTCTCAAGTTTTTATTTGTATTCCGATCTTGCTGTTTTTAATGATACATCGACTGATCCCTTTTATTTTCCTGTTCGTATAGTGGTTTCTTGGAAAGCAAGATCCACAAATCATAAAGCTTTGGTTGTTGTTGGTTCATCTTCTAATCAAGGTATAAAATCGTTTTTTTTTGTTGAGTTTTATAGATTCGTTCATATTCTCAATTTCTAATTTGTATTCTGATTTTGCTGTTTCTTATGATTCACTTTTATTTTCCTGTTCGTGTAGCTGTTTCTTGGAAAGCAAAATTTCAAATCTTACTGTTTTGTATTATTCACCTAATTTAATGTGTTTTCCTGATTGTGTAGTGGTTTCTTGGGAACCAAGATTCGAAACTCACCAAGCTTCGATTATTGTTGGTTCACCTTTAAAAAAGGGTATAATATTTTACTATTTTGAATGATGATTTACATTAGTTTCTTTTGTCATGATCTGAAATTTATATTGGTGTTCCTATAATGTGTTTATGAATAATCCACAGATCTACAGATTAATTGTATTTACCTGATTCTATGGTTGTTTCA
>NW_010925722.1:0-629 GCF_000633955.1 Camelina sativa | reverse complement strand
GTTTCTTGGGTTTTAACTATTTCTTGCCAATTTGTTTTCAATCTGCAACGTAATAAGAGAAAGACAAAGAATTAACTATGGATTTCATGCATCTAAAGAAAAGAAAAGAAAAAACATTAATGATATTTTACGAAGAGGTTTAATCAGCCTTACGTTTCAGAAGATGACGATGAACACAAGCATGCAACACAAGAGGTTTAATTTTAGAAAATTTCACAAGATGACAATGAAGACGATGAACACAAGCAACACAAGAGATTTAATTTTAGAAAATTACAGAAGATGTTTTTTTTTGTGGGTTTTGGAATTTGGAGATTGAGGGTTTAAAGGGACTTGCACGCGTCAAGGAGTTTTTTTTATTTTTTTGCTTACTGATAATAATAAACTATTTTTCGCCATTTGCTAAGTAAAGAGATAAAAAAGATTTGATCATTTTAATCCGGTTTCCGGTTTAAACTCAATTTGATTGGTTTAGAATAAAACTCAAATCAGCGGGTGAATCCGAACCAACGGTCGAGATGGAAGACAAATAAATCAACGGACAGGATAAGCGAAACGCTTTACCATAAGCCTCTCTGGTACACATTGGTTTCAGGGTTTTCACTACTGGCGAGAATTGAAAGACGCTT
>NW_010925721.1:559-629 GCF_000633955.1 Camelina sativa | reverse complement strand
TTCCTAATATGAGAGAATTTATGTTTATGATCATGTTTTATAGAGGTAAAACATTGATTTAAAGATTTTT
>NW_010925721.1:0-525 GCF_000633955.1 Camelina sativa | reverse complement strand
TGAATCAAATAAAATTATCAAAAAATTTAGTAACTACGTATAAAATTATTGTATATAGAATATTCCTCATTTCAAAGTTTAAAGCAATTAAAATAATTAAAAAAATATTAAAATTTTACCAAAAACATTTTTTCTTGAAAGATAAATATATTATTTGGAGGAATGAATGTAAAATTATTGGATAGGAGTTACATTTGAGTTAAATGTAGAGTTAAATGAAGTTATATACCTTTAAAAGTGGGTTAATTATAAATAAATATTTTAATTTATTTTTGACTTAAAAGAAAAGGAATGCCAAGTGGCTCAATCAAAATTTAAACTTACACTTTTTGATTGTTTTGTTGATATAAACTCAACACTCACACATAACATTCCAAATTGAAAATATTACTTTTGAAGTGACAAACTAAATTAGTTTTTTTTTTAAATTATATGAACTTCAATTTAAAGATTTTTTAAAACCCCAAGAATAACTTCAATCTTTTTGTTTTTTGTTTTGTTTTTCACTCATCAATATAATTTATA
>NW_010925720.1:0-629 GCF_000633955.1 Camelina sativa | reverse complement strand
CGGACACGTCAGAGTTAGAGAAATTGCCACGCTGTTATGTCGTATTCATGACTGACACGTGTCTAATGCTGACTTGTCCTACCCAATTTTTCTTCATTTACAGACGCGAAAAGAATCACAAAAGTATTATTGAGTTTTGATTTAGTGTATTTCTTCTATATATGTCATACCACTCAAAATTATAGTGTAGAGTTTCTCTAGCTAAAATAAATAACACAAGGCATTACGAAATACTAGTGTATTTTGCATCACGAAACACTAGCTATTACAATATATTTATTACGCATCGTTGATTAAAAATATGCGAACGCGTTACAAACCCAAAAACTAGATACTGTTATTGATCGGATTAGTATTAGTCTCACTTCACATAAACTAGTTTTAACATAAACCATTGTTTAATCTTGAGGAGGGTAAAGTACTTATCAATTGATTCAATTCTATCTATCTAAATAACTTTTTCTTAAACAGTGCAAAACGACTGTACGGACGACTCCTTTGCAAAGCAGAGAGGAGAGGTTTGAAATAAGAATCGAATTTAATCACCAAATAATTAAAGAGTAGAAACATAATTTTTTGAATAGGCAAGAAGAGGATGAGATTACCATAATAAGAAGATTTTTAACGGA
>NW_010925719.1:0-629 GCF_000633955.1 Camelina sativa | reverse complement strand
ACACCTTTTCCACTGTTTCAAACAACAATGTAAAGAATACTATCGTTTTTTAACTTGGCCAAAAAGGTTGGACTGTGAGAAATAGATGGGGAAAAACAAATCAAAGGCTGAATCCAACAGTTTTTTCCCGGCTTTATATGATCTTCAAAGATGAATATTTGAAGCAAAAATAAGTCTTTTGAGAGTGCAAAGAGACTTATTACCTTCAAGGAGCTCTGTCAAAAGGCTTAGTGTCATTGTAACAAGTATCCCACACTGCTTCCATTGCGTCTTTAGCAGCTACTTCCGAGCAATACGGGTTTCCACGAAGGGATTTCAACACTCTTCTTTTAATACATTCCTTTTGAAAAAACCGTGAATTGGGTTAACACTAACAATGATTCAACAAGTGTTTATAAGAACTAACTAATGCAACATACAGTGACTTACTTGTTCATGCCCTCTTAATTTAATGAAACCTCGCAAAAGTTCTCTCTTGAAATGGCAATCACCGCTTAGATGACCTGCACGTATCTGTGTTCAAGGAATACACACACACAAAAACCTATCAAGAAATATGAAAACAGTTTAGCGCTACACAGTAAAGCTTTAATCTAACATTGAAATCACCTCGCTGCAAGCATGATGAG
>NW_010925718.1:0-629 GCF_000633955.1 Camelina sativa | reverse complement strand
GAATCTTTAAACGCATCTGAAACAAGCAATCACATGGTGATGTAGGACCATGTTACATTGTAGCGCATGTACGCCACGTCGAGACATTTTGACGAACGTTTGCGTAATGGGTGTTTTTGCATTATTTTTGTGGTAACAATTCATGTCGTAGCTCAGTCAAGGCAGAGGTTGACATAGTGTATGAATAATCACAGAGAGTACTCCAATACCCAAACACATTATTAGTTTTATACTGACTAATAATGTGTTTTCCGAGAAGTAAATGTGAAATTTTAATATCAAGCATTATTTTAATATCAAGCAACGTAACTGAGATAAATAGTATTTTCTTTTTTTTTTGTGCAAAAGTAAATTATTTGACTTATTGAATTGTTTGTACTATTTTAATACTGACTCAACTTAGATCTAATTTCAATAAACATCTAAATCATTCAAGTGCATTCTTACTGAACACATAAGAAATCACAAACTCTAGAAACATTATTTTTATCATGACCGTTCATAAAACACATGCCTATCATTCAAAAGCGTTGCATGAGCCATTTCCCTAGCTAGCTATGATCATGTTAAGCACATATTTTTCATAACGTCTTGAATAAACGTTTGCAACGCAGTTTGAGACGATCCAC
>NW_010925717.1:0-629 GCF_000633955.1 Camelina sativa | reverse complement strand
AATATGCACTACTGAGTCTCAAAACCTGAACTAGGCCTAACTAACCTAATTTGAACCAATCTCGTAGCAATGGAACATCATCACAACAGCTGTTTCACCTACTTGGACGATTCCTCTGCTTTCAGTTATTGTAACAGCGACAGATCCGGAGAGTTTCAAACAACTTCCCCCGAGAGCCTACGACGACGAATCTTCCTCTCTTGCACCAATGACAACTCCTCCGACGATTTGATCAGATACCTCGTAACGCATCTCGAGTCATCATCCTCCTCTTCGATCGAGGAACAGAAGCAAGCTGCTATGGAGATTAGAATCTTATCAAAGAACAAAGCAGAGAACCGTATCAAACTCGCTAAAGCAGGTGCGATTACACCGTTGGTTTCTCTCATCTCTTCTTCTGATCCTCAGCTTCAAGAGCACGGAGTCACTGTGGTTTTGAATCTCTCACTCTGCGACGAGAACAAAGAGATGATTGTTTCTTCCGGTGCTATTAAACCTCTCGTTAATGCTTTGAGATTAGGAACACCTACGACTAAAGAGAACGCTGCTTGTGCTCTGCTTCGGTTATCGCAGTCGGAGGGTAACAAAACCGCCATCGGAAGATCCGGTGCGATTCCTCTGCTCGTGAA
>NW_010925716.1:0-629 GCF_000633955.1 Camelina sativa | reverse complement strand
CTAAAAACGGCGAGACAAACACCAAAACACGACCTAGGTCGTTTTTCTCACTTAATAGTCTGATTCTGTGGTTTTTCCTAAACCAAACCGACCAATATCGATGATTAAATAAATCTGATCGAACCAGATAATATTGGTGTCGACCGACACCACCATGGTGTCGATCGATTCCCTCCCCCAAAACGCACAGTTTTGGTTTGCGGGTGTTACAATTTCCCCCCACCAACATAGATTCGTCCTTGAATCTCGAACAACCATCAGCCAAGGACTCTCGTGCAACCGTCTCCACGGCCCTCACTCCTCCGACCGAACTACGGAAGGTCACCTCAAGATGATAGACTCACGCTCCAAGCACNCCGTCTCCACGGCCCTCACTCCTCCGACCGAACTACGGAAGGTCACCTCAAGATGATAGACTCACGCTCCAAGCACTATTTGCTCTCGACTTTTGGACTTTCCTTTACTCACAGGCCTAAACCTTGAGTTTTTATTGGATCCTAATCAGACCTAAGTCTGCATGCCATAATGTTGGCTCCTCATCGGGCCTAAGCCCTCATGCCATAATATATAAGGAAGTCCAATTGAAACAACCGACCCCTTTTTTTTTTTTTTAAATAATAAATAATAAA
>NW_010925715.1:0-629 GCF_000633955.1 Camelina sativa | reverse complement strand
TCTTTCTATATGGTTTCCTGATTTGATGATATAAAAGTATACGATTACTTCAGAATCTTTTTAGTTTCATATTAAAACGTTTGTTACGGTTTGCGTCCGCCTCGTGCATTCGTCTTCTTCCATTTTATTGACTTCGACGTTTGGTGCATTGATTGATGTTTGTCAATATGACAACAACAATAGTCTATAGACAACAAGTAACACTAACATAATTGAATTGATATAGAAATATGAATATATACATTAGAATAAAATTTTGATCAAATATCATAGAGTAGAGAAATATATGATATATATTCATTTCCCCCCAGGTAATTCTCGGATCAAAACTCAGTTTATCTCCAAATTGTGTATATTAACGTAGCTATTTTAAGGCAGCATATTATTCTCCCAGGCCCGAGTATCGAAACGTCTACTTTGAACCCTCCCTCCGACGCCGGCAAGGCCCCTGATTGCCGGTGTCGGGAACTTAAATCCTCCGCTTGTTTTCTTCTTCTATTGTGCTCTCTTTTACTTTCGCCTTGGCTGTCTACTCAATCATCTCAACCCTATCTCTTGGTCCCCTTATTCGACGGTGGAATTCCTCAGATGAGTTTTGAGAAGCTCATCGGATCTAGCCATCAACTAAT
>NW_010925714.1:0-629 GCF_000633955.1 Camelina sativa | reverse complement strand
GTTTTTATTTTGTTTACCTTCTTGGCGTTCAGAATTCGGCGTTCCCGTAGTGCTTCAGCTTCGAGATCCTCCTCATAGCCACGGTTTGAGCGGTGAGAACCATAGTGGTCTGTCTCGTCATCCTGGTTCCAAGAAAAAATCAGTCGTTTACTAGTATCTTTGCTTTAGAAATTGGAAGAACACAATATACACAAACTACTTAAACATACCTCATCAAGAGCATCCTCCAAGTAGCCGGTGGAAAGTTGTCTCCTTTGAACAGGAAGTGGATACTTGCGCTTGACCTTCTCCCTCGCCTGACTCAGCTTTGTACTAGCCTTGAGGTTTTGGCCTTCCGCCTTCATAAATTGAGATATTAAATGAGAAAAGTCTATAAACCCTACAAGAGAAATATCGTTGGATTGTCTGAGCTCATCAATTAAGAGGTTACCCTTTCTCTCTTCTCTTTCTCCCTCTCAGGGTCAATGTCAGTGACACAGTTTTTAACTTTGAAGGCCTTCTTGTGCCTCGAGTCAACAAGGGCAGTTAAAAGCCTATGCGAATTTGACGTTAGAGATGATGGGATAAATCTCATTTTCTTCATAATTCTTCCTTGCGATTGAAGGATACCCTACAACAACATCCAGATA
>NW_010925713.1:0-629 GCF_000633955.1 Camelina sativa | reverse complement strand
CTCATGGTTTTAGGTGGGATTTGAAAGAATTTTACCATAAATCATATGAACTTCCCTAAAATTTATCAAAATTCCAAATTTTCTAAATCTCATAAAATCCTGCAAAATCATAGTTTCAATACACCCCCCTAAAATTCTTTTAAAATCAAATACACATACAATTATTTATTTTCTTTTATGAATGTTTTAAAATGATTGCATAAATCATCAAAATATGAACAATAGTAAAAATAATTTACATTTTTGGGAAAATTATTCAAGACGTAGTAAGATAATATTTCTTCTAAAGTTAGGAACTTCCCAAAAATGATTGATCCGAACAACGATACTATTGTTACCAGTGTTTTGTTGTTCGTTGGAAATTGAATAGAGGATATAATAGAAAGTAAGTGTTTTAGTTTTCACAATAATCTGAAAGAGGGTGTGTTTTTATGTTAATAGGTTGTTTTTAGAAAACCAAACTTTATAGAATGTTTGAGCCTTTAAGAGAGAGAAGGGATTGAGATCAAATATTATTGATCATAAATTCGCAAGTGCTTCAAAATAATAAGTTAAGAATGAGAAGTAATATAAACAAAAATAAAAAGTGAGGAAAATAGTGGGTAGATATAAGGCAATGCATAAAATGA
>NW_010925712.1:0-630 GCF_000633955.1 Camelina sativa | reverse complement strand
GTCTCATCTGATGGAGCAAAAACTCTGGAAACAGCTTTTGGGCACTGTGCCCCTGTTACATGTCTGGCTCTGTCTCCAGACAACAACTTCCTTGTGACGGGTTCACGAGACAGTACTGTTTTGCTGTGGAGAATTCACAAGGCCTTTACTTCTCGAACAAGCGTGTCTGAGCCATCAACTGGCTCCGGTGCGCCCTCCTCCGCCAGCAACACGAATCTGGCCAACTCATTGGCAAACAAAGGCAAAAAGTGTCGTATTGAAGGGCCGATACAAGTGCTCCGTGGCCATCGAAGAGAAATAATTTGTTGTTGTGTCAGCTCAGATCAAGGAGTCGTTGTTTCGTCTTCTGAGTCCTCAGATGTTCTATTGCATTCCATTAGAAAAGGACGGCTGATCAGACGATTAGTTGGTGTGACCGCTGATTCTCTCTGCATTTCATCTGATGGGATTATAATGGCATGGATGAGTTTGGAAGGTTCTATTAGCGTGTTCACCATTAACGGGGTTCTGATCGCAAAAGCAAAACTTCCTTTCTCTTGTAGCATAAGTTGCATGGAAATATCTATGGATGGTCAAAATGCGTTGATTGGGATGAACTCATGTTCCAGCATGGACTTGTCGAGCAGTAAC
>NW_010925711.1:0-630 GCF_000633955.1 Camelina sativa | reverse complement strand
GTTTTGAAGGACACATTAAACTGTTTCCCGGGAAGTTTAAACATATGGATTAGTCAATATATATATAAACACTATTGGAAAGCGTTTTACCATGTTAGTTTGATTGGAAGCAATATGGAGATGTGGAAGTAAAGGTTTTGCTGGATAATTGACTGCGATGTGAGAAAAACGAAGTTATAGCTGCAATGAAAAATCAATCGTCTTTTAGATCTAAATCATTATCTAACCATATATATATTAGAGTGATCGATTTTGTATTTAGTAGGAGTATTTTACTATTTTGTTCAAGTAGTTTCGGATGCAAACCCTCTATAAAGAAAAAGGTAGTTTCGGTTCAAATAAATCAATCGAGTAAAAAAGTTGGACGGATAGTTCGCAATTAGCTTGGTGAAACAGTGATAAAATAATACGGCCACGTACGTTCTATTTAATTTTAAAACAACCACCGTTTCAGATAGTATTGAATGATAGATCTTCTCTTCATAAATAAGGTAAGACTTTTGAACAGCGATCTATAGAATTTTAAAAATCAAAAACTTATAGACAAATAGACTTGGAAAAAAAAGGCAAGTAAACTTATATGTTTGATATTAATAATATATATGCTTGTTCAATTTTTTTTTTTTTTTT
>NW_010925710.1:0-630 GCF_000633955.1 Camelina sativa | reverse complement strand
GGTAGACCCGTGGGACGACCCAAAAAGGTACAATTTTTCTCTGTTTTTGTTTTCAGTGTCTCTGCCATCTCTATTGTAACAACTTGATTTTTTTCAAATAATCTAAGAGTCAATATAGATAAGAGGAAAAGTTGGAACTTTTGTCTTGTGAATAAATGTCACTTTCTTTCCATTCTGAACATTGTCTCTTTCGAGCGTGTGAGTAGAGAGAGTATCTAAATTAGTTTCACAGTGTTTTAATTATATTCATATCTCTGCTTTTGGCCTATAATTTTATCTGATTTTTGGTGTACTATTAATTTAAGACTTCTCCTTGTTTGGTAATCAAGAGCAAGTGGTTGGTAGCTCGCTTTATTGTTTCAGTTGATGTGAGGGGGGAATTACATAGGAACTACCTTCTGAGACTGAGACACACGTCCAGCAACTTTTTTTTTTCTTTAAATTTGGTTAATCAATCGAAGTTAAAGAATTTGTGTGTGTTCCAAGTCTTCCGATTACTGTTTGCTTAAACTATTATTATTGATGAGTTATCTGATTAAATCTAATATTGTTGCGTTTTATAAACGTAGATTGTGGTGTCAATGGGAGTTTCTGGACGGCAAGATGGTGACTATGGAGAACTTAAGAAGA
>NW_010925709.1:0-630 GCF_000633955.1 Camelina sativa | reverse complement strand
TTCTGTATTTCTCAACTGGTACACACAATTAAATACTAGTGGAATATGTTTGAAAGGAAATACTTACTGGATTGCTTCATCAGAGGATGAAGAAAATAGTGATTTCTTAATCCGTATATTTAGACGTTTCTCTCTTCCACCAACTGAAGGTTATGATGACTCCATCAGTTGTTAGAGAAGGAGAACAACTCTTAGTGGTAGATGGGAACGTTACTCGTACATCAATGATGGTGATATGGATAACCAGTAATATTGATGTTGTTGGTGATGCTGCAGATTTGATATGGAGCAAATCCTTTACAGTTGATTTACCAAATAATCTCGGTTATTTTCCGGATAGTGTAAGTTATATAATCGATGAGGAGAAGAAAGTGGTTCTGTTTGGGAATGCACGTAGCTTTAAGACCTACGAGAGCGTGGTAGTCATAATTGGAGAGGACGGTCAATATCACACACAAGTCCCTTACGTTGAATCCAAAAATCCGGGGTGTTCTTTTCTATTTAATTGTGTTCCAAGTTTGTCAAATCCAGCAAGGTAGTTGATCAAAAAAGTAACCAAATGATATTTCTTGCAATTCTTCTTTAAATTCTTCGGTTTTGTTAAGTTCTTCTAGACAATGTTTGATTAAA
>NW_010925708.1:0-630 GCF_000633955.1 Camelina sativa | reverse complement strand
GGGCACTTTCCAGATGTAGGAGCCTCCTATTTCTTGTCAAGGCTCCCCGGATTTTTTGGTACCAAGTCATTTTGTTTTTCCATGTCCACAACATCCGAGCCTATCTAGCTCTCTCATCTTTCATGTCTTCTCCTTTATCCAGGAGAATATGTTGGCTTCACCGGAGCTAAGTTAGATGGCGCCGAAGGCCGAAATGCTTGCATGTGGTCTTGCAACTCATTTTGTGCCTTCAACGGTATGAACTCCCTTTTCTTACATACGTCGTAAGACTTGCGTATTCTCCATTGTCGGCATGTAATGCCGTTTAAAGGCTTAGAGTAATTTAAAAAGTATAAAGTCATGTAATATGTTCTTATATTTCAAAACAAAAAAATAAATACAAGAATAACGAATAATATGAATGGTTCGTTAAAATTGTAAATGGTTATACTATGGATGTCTCCTTAACAAATCTTCTACATGACATAAGAGCTTGGTTTTCCAAAATAGGGCAAATATAAGAACATATATAAATTCTCAATATTATAAATTCTCAATATTACACTGACTCTGTTTTAATAGGGTGGCACATGTCTTAGCTAAAAATGGATGTATAAATTCTCAATATTACACTGACTCTGTTTTGAAGCC
>NW_010925707.1:0-630 GCF_000633955.1 Camelina sativa | reverse complement strand
GGCGCTGGTGCACAGGCTTCTCTCTGACAAGTTCACCATACATTGGGAAGAGATCATGTCTCTGATTGCTGGAAATACTCTAGATAAAACAACGAGATTTTTGCTGGGTTACACTTTTCAGAACACATACACTCGTTTTGGAGGGAGAGAAATGATAGACACCATGACGAATATCCTTCAACAATGGAGAGGCTGGTGAAGCTCAAAGACCAGAACGTTCGCAACAAATTGAGCACCATTGCGGATGGAGGAGGACCTAGTATTCAAGCTTTGGTTTGCAGCAAGATTTTACTAGATTTTGGGCTTTTTAAAAATGCTCAATAAACAGTTTACATATTTTTATTTTCTTTTTGAATATAATTTAATATTAGATTCAAACAAAAAAAAAGAAAAAAAAATACATGCTTGAAATAAATTAGAAATATAGTCTGAACAATTTGTAAGAAATAGAGGTTCGTTTGAGATGTCCTATTCAAGTTGTCTCTTTCTGTGCGGGAAGTTTAAATCTTCTTGAGTTTTCCTGACTCTGAAAAGTAACTGCTTTGAATCCCACTGCCTAATCCGATTGCTTGAGGATTGCACCACTCTAGTCCTTGCACAAGACTGAAAGCCAAACTTGATGTCCTCAAA
>NW_010925706.1:0-630 GCF_000633955.1 Camelina sativa | reverse complement strand
TCAAGTGAGCTGATAAATGTGTGTGCATGCGCAATTTTGGCTGCCTCCTCTATCTGATCATGAGTAGCATCACGACCATATGCAATATTCTCTCTTATGCTCAAGCTTAGCAGAGCAGGCTCCTGGGTAACCAGGCCTATTTGGCTTCTCAGCCACTCCAGTTTTAGATTTTTAATATTTTCTCCATCAAGGAGAACTTCTCCTGCATAAGAGAAAACCACAGATGGAGTCAGCTCATAATTTTCTCCATGGACAGGTGAGTGGTGCATCTTAAATGACAAGTCAAAGTACCTAATGTTGGATCATAAAATCGTTCCATTAAAGGAATGATGCTGCTTTTTCCAGAACCATTTCTACCAACAAGTGCAACTGCTTTTTTAGCAGGAACCGTCAGGTAAAATCCACTCAAGATTGGAATTTCAGGCCGTGACAGATAACTGAAATACACATTCCGGAACTCAATATTTCCTTGAACAGAAGCCAGCACATCTCCTTCTTGATTAGCCACAGAAGAAGAACGAGTTATCATCTCAAAAAGTCTATACGCAGCAATCCTTCCTTGATCAAAAGAATAGAAGTTCGTAGCAGCTTGGTTTAAACCCCTGCCCAACAGAATATGCATAATCAAGA
>NW_010925705.1:0-630 GCF_000633955.1 Camelina sativa | reverse complement strand
CAGTGAAGGCACTCCTGCGCCTAAGAAACCTCCACCCGTTGAGAGCAAATTGCTTTGTAGTCTTGAAGAGTTGTATTCTGGATCAACTAGGAAAATGAAGATTTCTAGATCCATCGTTGACGCTAACGGGTTTGTTACTATTATTAGAGTTAGGTTTCTCTCTTACGTTTTCAAGAAATGTTAGTTCATTAGTGTTGTTTCTTTGGGATGGTGCAGGAGACAGGCACAAGAGACAGAGATACTGACGATTGTTGTGAAACCGGGATGGAAGAAAGGGACAAAGATCAAGTTTCCTGACAAAGGAAACGAGCAAGTGAACCAATTACCAGCTGATTTGGTGTTTGTTATCGACGAGAAACCGCACGATTTGTTCAAGAGAGACGGGAATGATCTCATGACAAGCCGGAGAGTGACGCTCGCAGAAGCTATAGGAGGAACAAATGTGAATATCAACACGCTCGATGGGAGGAATCTACCCGTTAGTGTCCCGGAAATCGTCAGTCCAGGGTATGAGCTTGTTGTTCCTGGAGAAGGGATGCCAATAGCTAAAGAACCAAGAAACAAAGGCGATCTCAAGATCAAATTCGATGTTCAGTTTCCCGCAAGATTGACAACAGAGCAGAAATCTGC
>NW_010925704.1:0-631 GCF_000633955.1 Camelina sativa | reverse complement strand
GAATCAGACCTGAAGAGAAGGAGAGAACCCAAGTCTAGAAAAAGGGTTAGGATTGAGAAATTGCCTCCGGGGCTCGCTTTGAATAGTAGCAAAAGGTGCACTTTTAGGTGAAACCCCAGAAAGTGTACCGGCTGGGAAATAAACAACGGGAACCAAAATCAAATCACAATCTGACCATAAAGGATTAATTTTGAGCATTGAGGGTCCAATCAAAAATACAATGACGAAGAAGACTTACAGGAAATAGCGTAGTACGTTATCGACATCGTCGACAACTGCTGGATTAAACCATTGGAAGGTTGGAAGATAAGGAAGAGATTGGTCTCTCTCTCAGTCTCGGAGACGAAGATGGCTTAATGTAAAAACGTGGACAAGCTTAATCTTTCAAAATAATGGGCCTTTAATGGACTGAAATTCGCATTCGGCCCACTTTGATTAAAATATGTTTCCAATTAAAGTTGTGTAACCGAACCGGGTTTAAGAATTAACCATTTCTAGTTTTTCTTTCCAATTTTGGGAGTATATAACCAAACAAAAATCAAATCAAACATTGTATTAAACATGCATGACTCAGTTTTACTATTAAAACATCATGACTTAGGGTACTTCATAAAAGAAGAAAAAAAAAAAA
>NW_010925703.1:0-631 GCF_000633955.1 Camelina sativa | reverse complement strand
AGACAATGTTTCAAAGTCTGAATAAGAAGAGGAGAGATGATGCATCATGGAAGGGAGCTGAAAGAGAAAGCAAGAAAAGACGAAGAGAGGTGAATGAAATACTCAACAACGATATATTAGAAGAAATTATGGTGAGGCTTCCCGTGAAAACTCTGATTAGATTCCAAACCGTCTCTAAACAGTGGAGACGTATGATAACGTCAAGGTCTTTGAAAGAGAGATACTCAATGCATCAGAAAACCAAGGAACCCAAATTTCTCTGTCTCTATGAAGATAAAAGCTGGTTTATGCTAAACTTTGCCCTAAAGACGATGAGTTTGGAATGGTCTTCGACTTGTCTGGTCGAAGAAGAAGAAGAATATCATATTAGTAATGAGCACGAAGAGAGAATCTTGCTAGTTTCCGAGAGTCTGGATGGTATTTTCTGCTTATGTAGCGGTACGGACTTCATACGACCAATTAAGCTGATAAACCCAGCTACAAGATGGTCTTGGACACTCCCTCTTGCCAAGATTCAGATAGAACATTCTCCAGACAACAACAAAGTAGATTTCCCTCGCTCAGGATTTGGAAAAGACCGCCCAGGATTTGGAAAAGACTACGTCACAGGAACATACAAAGTAGTCTGGTT
>NW_010925702.1:0-631 GCF_000633955.1 Camelina sativa | reverse complement strand
ATGTTTTAAACCCTTGACTTATCCGGTAGCCTGGAGAGTTCTTTGTCCGCAAAATGAAGCAGACGTCTCAATCTCAGAACCATATCACAGTGAAATGGCAATGCCGTACGCCTGTCCAGATATGCTGGACTAACAGTCATCCATGATAGAGCATGGAGTTCTGCCGCAATTGACTCGAGGATAAGATGGCTTTCAACCTCAAAATCTCTAGTTTCTTTGGTCCCTCCTCCCTGCTTCATGATTCCTTGAAGAATTTTGTCATGAGCATGGTCGTAACCACCATAATAGTCTACGAGACTTACAGAAAGAACTGATGGCCATTCTTCTTTCACGTTAATTCTCGAGTCTTTTCTCATGGAAGGCACAGCTTTTGAAACAACAAATCCGGTAGACAAGGGGATTGCACATCCTTTGCTGTGAAGGAGGTGAGCAAGTGGAGGTGACTCGGCAGTTAAACATGTAGGAAGCTGGAGAGGACTTGGGTGAAGAAAGCGCATGTTGGGTGATGGTATCATCATGTAAGAGAAAGCAGTAGACCCAATAGATTTGACAGGAGTGAAACCTTCAATGTAATTAACTGAACTCATACCAGTACTGCTCTGGCCACCTCCTGCATAATTGTGCAAATAAC
>NW_010925701.1:0-631 GCF_000633955.1 Camelina sativa | reverse complement strand
AGCTCTTGCCAATACCTTCTTTGCAAGGAAGGAAACTGGGAACATCATTGAGGGGGAGCTAAAGATGATTGACTTGGCTCTTAATGGAGTGATTTTACAAGCAATGAATGGTACCATCATCCTTGGGAGCACAGTGGAGACTGACCTAGGAATGGTGCTCATTGACCACATGATCCAATTGAGAAGTTGGGTAGGAAAGTTGGAGAACAAAGGGTCAAGAGGAGCACTTACCATTAGAGGCATCATCACTCCAATCCTTCAAGCTGCTAGAGTTACACTTAGAGGAGAAAGAGTCTCACCAAGATGGGTTGACTCAAGCTACCTCACTTCTACTCTCATCCTAGCCAAGGAGAAGCATCAAGGGAACCACATCTTCAACTTTGAGCTTCCAACACTTGGGAAAAAGCAATTCAAATTGCCTAACCAAGAGCTCACCACTATTCAAGAAGGGGCCAACATTGACTTTTGGCCAGCTGAGGAGCATTGGTTTGATGGAGTGGTTCAACCTAGAGTTGAGGAAGCTGGGAATGCACAAGTAGCTGATGGAGAGGAGCAGTTTTATTTTGAGGATTATGAGCCCACATCAAGAGATAGTAGAGGAGTGAGGGAGAATGCCAAGAGGTTAACTCTT
>NW_010925700.1:0-631 GCF_000633955.1 Camelina sativa | reverse complement strand
ACCCGTTTTTTCCCAAAACAGGCTTAATCCGAGGAAACAGGCTAAAATCAAGAGAAAACATTTATAAGAAGCAGTAAACAGCTATGTTACTCTTTCTAGAGTCAAAATATGTAATATTCCAATGCATTTGACTAATTATAAGAGTTTGGGTTGAATTTGGAGTGTTTAGACAATACTTAAACCCGTTTTATCCCAAAACAGGCTTAAACCGAGAAAACATTGATTCACAGCAGTTAATAGCTTTGGTACTGTTTCTAGGGTCAGACTGTGTGACAATCCAATGCAATGGACTAATTTTAAGAGATCAGGATGAATTTGGGNGAATTTGGAGTGTTTAGAAAACACTTAAACCCGTTTTTTCCCTAAACAGGCTTAATCCGAGAAAACAGGCTAAAACCGAGAGAAAAAATATATTCGAAGCAGTAAACAGCTATGGTACTCTTCCTAAGGTCAAAATATGTAACAATCCAATTCCATTGACTAATTTTAAGAGTTTGGGTTGAATTTGGAGTGTTTACACAACACTTAAACCCGTTTTATCCCAAAACAGGCTTAAACAGAGAAAACAGGCTAAAAACGAGAGGAAACATTGATTTTAAGCAGTAAACAGCTATGTTACTCTTTCTAGGGT
>NW_010925699.1:0-631 GCF_000633955.1 Camelina sativa | reverse complement strand
CAAACGTCTGCAAAAGCCGTGAAGTCATCGCTGCAACAGAAGAAGATAATATAAGACAGCACACACTTATGTTTTTTTAGTTGCAAGGAAGCTTTTACATGATTTTGCGGTCAATCCATCCACCGTATTCATCTTCAAGAGCCTGAGGGAGATCATTGTGATGCAACGTAACATGCGGTTCAATTCCTGTACTCTCAGTTCATGCCAAAATAGAGAGAACCCAATAACAAACTCAAATTCATGTTCTTCCAAAACAGAGGACTTATCTATATATACACAATCACACTAAATGGTCTCACCATATCTTTTGAGCTCATTTAAGAGGTTTTTGTAGAACCGTAATCCCTTTGGATTCACATGGCCTGTTCCACCTGAAAAAAACTACTAATTTGAACAAAACCAAACGGTAACCAAAATTGGCAAGAAACACAAACACACGCACGCACTTGGTATAAGCCGCGGCCATGAAATGGAGAGTCGAAAAGCATCTAAACCCATGTCATACATCAGCCTTACGTCCTCCTGAATCAACATTGTTGAACTTTATGAGCTACCAAAAAAATCACACGTACAAGAACATATACATGAGATCACTATATGACCAACCTTATATTTTTTTTTTTTTTTTACC
>NW_010925698.1:0-631 GCF_000633955.1 Camelina sativa | reverse complement strand
TACGCTTGCGACCCTCTGACGTACCTCCTCGTGGAACTCTGGACCACCCACTCTCTAGCCTCGGGACCCGCCCGAACATGACCACAACCACGTCCCCGTCCACGACCATCAACTCAACACCTTTAACCACTGCACTTCCAAGAACAGAGGCTAACTAGCAATCTTAACATAACACAAAAATACAACAACACAAACTCACCATGGAATCACACTGTAGGCTCAAAGAGGATGTTCTAGGACTCCATGCCACACACAATTGACTAACTCACATGATCAATCAAAGCATGCAAATCCCAAACATCTACAGCACAAAGCCTAGTGAACACAAACCTAGAACCGTAAGGGCACTGATACCAAACTGAAACGACCTGACCCGTTTTTTTTTTAAAATAATAAATAATAATATAATAATAAATAAACTACAGCTAGTGGTCCCATACCCACTAGCCACCTAACCACAATCACAATCATCAACGGAATAACCGATATCAATATCCAATAATATCCAATAGTATAACCAATAAATATGACGTCAACAATATCCAATAATCAAACAACATGAAACATAGAACCATCAACCTAGAAATGTTCTACTGACCCAACTATAGCAACCTAGCAATGCCAGACAACA
>NW_010925697.1:0-631 GCF_000633955.1 Camelina sativa | reverse complement strand
GGTCAACAATCTTATAAGGGCCAAAGTACTTGGGAGCCAACTTCTGATTGGAACGGACTACCACAGACCCTTGACGATACGGTTGCAACTTGACAAAGACAGAATCACCAATTTCAAAGTTCCGATCAGTTCGATGCTTGTCTGCAAACTGCTTCATGCGGTGTTGAGCTCGAAGAAGATGAAACTTCAGAACCAGAATCATACTCTCACGTTCTTGCAGACTTCTAGCCACCACGGCAACTTTGCTCTCACCGGGAAGATAAGGCAAATGAATCGGAGGGGCCTGACCGTAAACAGCTTCGAACGGACTGAGTTGAGTAGCAGTGTGGAAGTTTGTATTATACCAAAACTCTGCTAAAGGAAGCCAGTCACTCCACAAGTGAGGTTTATCACTGCACATGCAACGGAGATAGGTCTCCAAACACCTATTCACCACTTCAGTCTGCCCATCGCTTTGAGGATGATAAGCTGTTGAGAACTTCAAGTCAACCCCTTGTAAAGTGAACAACTCATTCCAGAAAGTACTGATGAAGACAGTGTCACGGTCACTGACAATGGAACGAGGACATCCATGTAGTTTAAACACATTGTTCATAAAGGCTTGTGCCACAGTCATTGCCGTGTAAGGGTG
>NW_010925696.1:0-631 GCF_000633955.1 Camelina sativa | reverse complement strand
CGTACTATATATTAAATATTAATCCAAATCAATCTGACCAAGTCTCTTGTATACACTATTCACTCATAAACATGTGAATGAGTAATAATAATTCACTCCTTTGACTATTCAAACCAGATCATACAGATTCCTTTTTCCTCTTCTACGTGCATTCATTACGAGAATTACCAAAACCACGTTCAACAATATGCATGAGTGCCACCATATTATGGCTTTTCCTAATCATATCTAATGTTTTCAACTCTGTCCGCAAAATGTGCACACCTAAACTATCATAGGTCATCGCAAATTTTAATTTATTAAATAATTTAACCATTTGTATACAAGGGCTAAATATATTCCCAATTTGATAACACAGCAATTTATTATAGGAGTAATATAACATCAACCCCTGACTAGAAAGGAAAAAAAAAAAAAACATCTATTTTACCGCGTGCAGTTTGGTTAATAAAAGGCCCAGGCCCAAGCTCAAACTGTAAAACAAAAACGGCACGTAGTTGCAGTTTCTATCGTTAACATGGATAGCAGTGTACGTGACTTGGGTTTCAGAAATGAATCCACGTCTAACAGCCAATCAAAAATAACATGTCATATTATACATCCAATAAAATAATTACACGTGGAACATCTA
>NW_010925695.1:0-631 GCF_000633955.1 Camelina sativa | reverse complement strand
ATGAAAGACCAAGTGAAGAGAGACAGTATCAGTTTCTTGAAACCTCTGTCATGGAAACTTTGGTTGACAACCTTTGTCTCTTTTTTCCTTGTTGGATGTACTGTTTGGGTTCTTGAACATAGGGTTAATCCAGACTTCCGTGGACCAACTAATTACCAAGCTAGTACCATCTTCTGGTTTGCCTTCTCTACCATGGTTTTTGCTCCAAGTACAGTAAATCTCTCCTTTCTACATCAACATGTATAAATGTTTTCTTTTATAACACCTTTCTTAATGCTTACTCTCAAGTTGTTGTTTGCAGGAGAAAGAGTGTTTAGCTTCGGGGCGAGGTTCCTGGTTATCACATGGTACTTCATCGTTCTTGTGTTAACTCAGAGTTACACAGCCAGTTTGGCGTCGCTTTTGACATCACAGCAACTTCATCCAACCATAACCAGTATGAGTAGCTTGCTTGAGAAAGGAGAAATAGTGGGTTATCAGAGAACATCCTTCATCCTTGGAAAGCTTAAAGAAACAGGTTTCTCACAATCTCGCCTTGTGCCCTTCGATACCGCAGAAGAATGCGATGAACTTCTGAGAAATGGACGAGAAAACGGAAAAGGCGGTATCTCTGCAGCTTTTTTGGAAATAC
>NW_010925694.1:0-632 GCF_000633955.1 Camelina sativa | reverse complement strand
ATACTTGGGATTTGGTGGAGAGACCTACAGATAAGAAAATAATCTCTATCGAATGGATATACAAGATAAAGACAGATGAGGTTGGTAAAATCCAAAAGTTGAAAGCAAGACTAGTGGCTAGGGGATTTACTCAAACCTATGGAGAAACGTTTGCCCCTGTATCTAGACATGATACAATTAAAGCCCTAATAGCACTTGCTGCACAAAGAAAGTGGAATTTACATCAGATGGATGTTAAATCAGCTTTCTTAAATGGAGAAATCACCAAAGAAGTGTATGTAGAGCAACCACCTGGCTTTGAGATAGAGGGAGCAGAGAATATGGTTTACAAATTGAAGAAGGCTTTGTATGGTCTAAAGCAGGCTCCAAGGGCTTGGTACAACAAGATTGACTCATACTTCATGTCACAAGGATGCAAGAGAAGCGACTGTGATGCATCAATGTACACACTAGAATGTGAAGGTGAAATCATGATTATAAGTCTACGTAGATGATCTTATTATCACAGGTAGCAATGAGGATATGATTAATCAATTTAAGGAGAAGTTGAAAAATACCTTTGAGATGACTGATTTGGGAAAGCTTAAATACTTCCTTGGATTTGAGATCACCTACACAGATGGAGGAATATT
>NW_010925693.1:0-632 GCF_000633955.1 Camelina sativa | reverse complement strand
TGATTTGGTGCTTATGTGGTTGTTTCTTTGAGTTCTCTATGATATTTAGATGCTGTCTGGGCTGGATTTGGCTTCTGGGAGTGCAAGGAGCGGATTGGAGAAGCTTGGAGGCGAGATTCGGAGTTTCTGATCGAGGGGAAATCGCTGCTCGGCATCGGTGTCGGTCGACACCAGTTGGGGTNGGTGTCGGTCGACACCAACGCGAGGATGGCTCGGGACTTTGGCGAGTGTCGAACGATGCCATGTGGAGGTGTCGGTCGATGCAAACTAGGGTTTTCGTGAGTGTCGGGCAGGGTGTCGGTCGACACCAGATATTCAGTATTGATCGACACCATCTCGTGTCGGTCGACAACCCTTGTTCAGTTACGATGGACGTTGCATGCTTTGTATATTGCCTGGTTTGTTTTATTGATTGTTGTTTGTGGCATGTAGAGATCTTATTGCTTGTGTGTATAGCCCAGTAGATGGGAGGATTGCCTCACTGAGTGTTTATCAAATACTCATGCATCTCAATTTGTGTTTGTGGTGCAGGTAAAGGCAAAGTGTGATCGTGGAATCAAAGGCAATGAAGACGAGGATGTTCTCGGGACTCGATTGGATGTTGTCTGGCATTTGCTAGGGTGCTAGAGTTG
>NW_010925692.1:0-632 GCF_000633955.1 Camelina sativa | reverse complement strand
CATGTCTGCGAGAGAGTCTCTAGACATCTATCAGTCACTCCTACTATCCCAAACAAGCTGCAATTTTTCGGTTTTCATTGGATGGTGTCAGCAAAAAGAGTCACTGACAACAACAACAAAGCAAAATAGTTCTAGAATTGTAAAAGAATAATACCTGAGAAATTCGAGGGAGGTCCAACTATTAGCCATGGTAATCACACCTTCATCTGTGATACGCACACACCTGCCATGTTGAAGAAGCATTTGGAATGAAAAGCATCGAGGGAGGTACAACATATATAATCTGTACTATGGATTTGCTAGCAATCAAAATCCCTGAGTTATACTCTACAAGACGGTGAAAGATAATCCAAGATCTCAAATAAACTCATCTATCTATCCACCAAGGAAAAAGGACAAATGCAACCAAATAAATGGATTCATTGACTCCAACCTGAGCGCCACATAGATCCAAGAACCTTAAATCAGCTAGAAGTGATATTTTTTTGAGTGAGGAACGTTCTGGATTGAAGTGAACATCAAATTAATCTCATAATCGATGCCTAATAAGTCAAATTGACAGCAAATATTAATAATTCTAACAAACAATCGAATTAATATGAAACCCTAAAAATTAAAGACCACCGGTGATA
>NW_010925691.1:0-632 GCF_000633955.1 Camelina sativa | reverse complement strand
GTCACCTGTACTATTGGCTGCAAAATAGCAGGATCAAAGCTTTCTGAAGATCGAAGAAGGCCCCAGATTCTAGAGACCTGATCCCGAAGCTCAAGCGTACTTTGAAGTTCCGTGGAGCTCATTGTCAGAGGGCCATTCCCATTTCCATTGAAGACAAGAGATCGCAGAAACTCAGGAAGGGAATTGTATGTATCAACAACAGTGCCCAACGCAATCGCTTCACTGACTCGTACAGCTTCTTTAATTACTAACAGTCGAAGCTCTTCCCCATTTGGATCCAGCAATAGCTTCAAAACTGGTTGCAGAGCATCCTTTGCTGAGAAGTCTCTATCTTTACTTCCCTGTCGTAGAAGGTTCTCGAGTCTATTCCACCTAAATTTTCCATCTTTGAATAGAAGCTCGATTAGGGCATCTCTTAGATACGGGTTTGGATCAGTGAGAAGCCTTTTGGCAAAATATGGGTATGAAGCAGCTAAGACTTTGAAATTAGGATCTGCGTAAAGTGCCAAACCTTCAAGCACAGTAAGCGACCTTAGAATCAGAGCATAGTAGGCCGGGACATTAAATGGATACTGATAGAAGACGGCACCTAGACCATCAACCAAAGTTTTGAAATTGAGCTCGCTCACAGT
>NW_010925690.1:0-632 GCF_000633955.1 Camelina sativa | reverse complement strand
CTATCATCTTTCTATCTTTCCATTTTCTTTATTTTCATCTTCTCATCCTTTCATCTTCTTTTTCTATTTATTTTATTTAAAAAAAAAAAGCAAAAGAAAAAAAAGGAAAAAAAAGGAAAAAAAAAGAGAGAAAAAAGATTCTTTTCTATTCAAAAAAAAAAGTTTCGTTCTATTTCAAAAAAAAAAAAAATCTACTTCTATCAATCGGTTCTATTTTATCTTTTGGTATCTCGCTGAGTTGGATTCTGTTTCGACTGTTTTGGAAAAACATTGGGTTTGATTGGTTTCTGTTCTATTAGAACCTTTGAGAGTCACTAGAACACACTTTGAGAGTTGAGAGTAAACACTTGTGAGTGAAACACTTGAGACTAAACACTTGTANTTTGTGAGTTTGTTCATCTTGCAGGTTTCTTCAAATATGGCTGACGGAGAAAATAACAACCATGAAGTAGAACAACCTGGGAGACTTCAAAATATCCAGATGGAAGCATTGTTGGGAGAAATGCGGAGGATGATGAGGGTTGAGATGAATGCAGTCTATGAGAGGTTGGACGAAGTTCAAGCAGAAGCACAACAAAGACAGCAACAAAACTTGCCTAATCAACAGAGGAGAGTAGAGGAGGAGTTAAGAA
>NW_010925689.1:0-632 GCF_000633955.1 Camelina sativa | reverse complement strand
CCTTCCGCACAATTAATGTAGTTGTCTTCTTTGCTCGTGATAGCATAGTATCCTTTTATGTGTTCTCCAATTCTCATATTTGAATGGAAACAAAGATGAGTATATAGTATATACATCCGTTGGAGTTTATGTGGTGTGTCGGTAAAAATCATATGTAGACTGAATTTAAGAAAGAAAAATATGTTGACTGAATTTAATGGGTAATTAACCAAACTGAGCCAGGGGCAAATGTCAGTAAACCGAACCAGCCTTAACCAAGGATTATATCTCTAATAGATCTTAATTTAACGTTGATACTAAGGTCTTTTAACACAGAACTTCATATATCATACAAGGTACCGATCTTCAACATAAGCAGAGTATTGATTGATCAATTACTATCACTACATTCTACATATGAACTAATTTAATGGGTCATCTCTCTCTAGACTTCTACTATCTCTCCTTGACATTAACATCAATGATATATTGTGACAACACTAAATACCACATACCTTCTCTTTTGATAAATAGAACCACATGACTTTGTCAATTTAAACCCAGATTTTTGGAACAAGTTATATGTTAAATTTTAGAAAGAAAAAGACGATTATTTCTCTCTCTAACAGTGAGTTCGCCCTAGCCGCCGAGTA
>NW_010925688.1:0-632 GCF_000633955.1 Camelina sativa | reverse complement strand
GCTATATAGGCATAAGAGCCATCGTAAAAACTAGAAAACATCGCACATATAGATAATAAGTAGAACTAACATGTCACTAAAGAGAAACTAACTTACACAAGAACTGAAAATCTTCATTGAGTTGGCATTTGAGTCTTTTTCCTTCTTCTCACATATGTGATTAACGCCTTGGATGTACTAGACGTCGTATCAGAAGCTTCTGCCACTACCACTATTTCTTTACCATGTGACACATTTTGAGTCTCCTCCATTTTCTTGAAAAGAAAACCAACATTAATCTTAAATCAAATCCAACATCTTCAAGAAGAAAAAACAGCAATCTTTATATATACAAACCTTGTTATTTTGGCGACGTGTAGACATCAGCTCATATAATTTCCTCATCATCATCTCCTCTTCCACCTGAAGTTGTCTAGTTCTCTTAATCACATCATCATCAAAGTCATTGTTTCCGAAGAGAACTTTCAAATGTAATTCACTAAGTTTCTTGAAAACAAACCTGAAGCTTTTGGAGTTCTTGAGTCATGGTTTTATGAGTTTCTGTGAGCAATCCATTTTGCTTCTCCAAATGGCTGTTTTACATACTAACAACAGTGAATCGTTATACGGACACAACACGAGCTAAGAAAAAA
>NW_010925687.1:0-632 GCF_000633955.1 Camelina sativa | reverse complement strand
CTCCAAATTCAACCCAAAGTCTTATAATTAGTCAATGGAATTGGATTATTAAATATTTTGACCCTAGGAACAGTACCATAGCTGTTTACTGCCTTAAATAAAGTTTTTCTCTCGGTTTTAGCCTGTTTTGGGACAAAATGGGTATAACTGGCGTCTAAACACTCCAACTTCAACCCAAACTCTTATAATTTGTCAAATGCATTAGAATGTTACATATTTTGACCCTAGTAAGAGTACACCTAATGTGACTATCTCCAAATAATTTTTTTTCTCTCGGTTTTAGCTTGTTTTCTCGGTTTTAGCCTGTTTTGAGATAAAACGGGTTTAAGTGTTGTCTAAACACTCGAAAGGCAACCCAAACTCTTATAATTTGTCAAATGCATTAGAATGTTACATATTTTGACCGTAGGAAGAGTACCATAGCTGTTTACTGCTTCAAATAATTTTTTTTCTCTCGGTTTTAGCTTGTTTTCTCGGTTTTAGCCTGTTTTGAGATAAAACGGGTTTAAGTGTTGTCTAAACACTCCAAATTCATCCCGATCTCTTACATTTAGTCCAATGCATTGGATTGTCACACATTATGAACCTAGAAACAGTAACAAAGCTGTTAACTGCTTAGAATCAATGTTTTC
>NW_010925686.1:0-632 GCF_000633955.1 Camelina sativa | reverse complement strand
CAGGGGTTTCTGCAACGATCGCGCCATGCCATAATGGGAGCTGCAGGAGCTGTTCGTCGAGCAGCCACTAGAAGTACAGGAGCTTTTGCAGAAGACACTAGGAAAGTAGAAGCTATTGCGATAGCAGCAGATGGATCAATTTGGACTGGAAGCATGAATGGCGTAATTGCTCAGTGGGACGGAAATGGAAACCGTTTGCGGGAGGTGAATCATCATCAGCAGGCTGTTCTGTGCTTTTGCACTTTTGGTGATCGAATATATGTGGGTTATGCAAGTGGTTACATCCAGGTCTTGGATCTTGGTGGAAAGCTAATTGCAAGCTGGGTTTCACACAATGAACCTGTGATAAAGCTAGCAGCAGGTGGTGGTTTCATTTTTAGCTTAGCAACTCATGGTGGTGTAAGAGGATGGTATGTGACATCTCCAGGACCTCTGGACAGCGTAATCCGAACGGAACTCTCTCAAAAGGAAATGTCCTATGCTCGACAAGACAGTGTTAAAATCTTGGTTGGTACCTGGAATGTTGGTGAAGGGCGGGCCTCACGTGGGGCGCTTGTGTCTTGGCTGAGTTCTGCTGTTTCAGATGTCGGCATTGTTGCTATTGGGTTGCAAGAGGTGGATATGGGGGCTGG
>NW_010925685.1:0-632 GCF_000633955.1 Camelina sativa | reverse complement strand
ATATATATATATCTTGGAACCAGCTTCATCGTTTTATTGATTGTATTCTTAGATGCATGTTCATGGATTCTTGTGGCGTTTTGGTTTATTGTGGATTTGTACAAATCTCCTTTGGTTTTCATTTGATTATGTGATTCGTATTTGCTAATTATGGGGGATCTGCATTTTGTTATCTTTCTTATATGGGTTTGGTGACAAAATATTCCAGAAATGGCATCTTTTGCGTTATCCTTAGTGCTACTAATGAAAGATGTTTCTTTTTTGTTGTTGTTGTGGTTGTTGTGTGTGTGTATGGGGGTCTTATCTATTACAGGCCGGATGCTTCAACTCCTATCGAAGAGACGGTGAGGGCGATGAACTACGTGATTGATAAGGGCTGGGCATTCTACTGGGGAACTAGTGAATGGTCAGCTCAGCAAATTACAGAGGCATGGGGAGCTGCAGACCGTTTGGATTTGGTCGGTCCAATCGTCGAACAGCCAGAGTACAACATGTTCGCTAGGCACAAAGTTTGTATTCCTACTCGTTTCTTTCCCTTTTTCCTTTACTGAGTTGCATCATTTATTGATTCGGTTTACACTCTTATGGTATGGTATGTAGGTTGAGTCAGAGTTTCTTCCTCTTTACACCAA
>NW_010925684.1:0-632 GCF_000633955.1 Camelina sativa | reverse complement strand
TAAAGAAGAGTTTAGAGTGTATTTAACAAGTATTAGGCTGCCCTTAAAGACAGCTTCTAACACATCACTCTCTAACTAATGNTATGATTATTAGTTAAGCATATGTAGAGAGAAGAGAGTAATAAATTAGATAGAGGAAATACTTGTATTCAATATGTGTGTGTGTTACAAAGTAGTCACAAAGCCTTTATATATAGGCAAGGAAGGAGATTTGAATTGTAAACATAAGACAAAGAGTGAAAGTGACATGAGGAGAGAGGGGCAGCTTCATGAGCGCCCAAAGGAGTGTAGGGGACCACTCCCAACGTCTCTTTGCCCACATGAGCGCCCAAAGGAGTGTAGGGGACCACTACCAACGTCTCTTTGCCCACATGAGCGCCCAAGGAGTGTAGGGGACCACTCCCAACGTCCATTTGCTCCCACTTGCCTTCCTTTGACTTATTCAACATCTTTCCCTCTCATTCCTTTATGGCCTTGGATGGGCTTTCCAGATTCTTCTATCTTCTTCTCCCTTAGCTTTAGTAAGAGTAGAATCATCTTGGGCCTTCATTGGACACCAATTCGGCCCTTTGTGATACTTGAAGTCTAGATGGAGCCTTGATATCATTCTACTCCTTTGTTACTTCTTCCAT
>NW_010925683.1:0-632 GCF_000633955.1 Camelina sativa | reverse complement strand
AGAAAATAGACCAAGGACCAATGTACTTGCTTTTTAGGGAAAAAACCCATAAAATTACTTGCTTTTATATCCCTTGATCAAATTGTATGCAAACTTTGAAGTTATAAAAATAAATAAATAATAAAGTTCTTTCTTTTCTATCAATAACAAAAAAAACATTATTGAACATCCAAATCTTAGTGACTTTTGATTAAATAAAATTATGAAAACAACCAAACAAATTAAATACACAGACATTGAGATTAAAATAAAAATAAAATAACATAAGAACATGCAATAATCAAAAAATGAAAAAAGAAAACAAAAACATTAAAGGGAAAAAATTATAAAAAAACCCTAAATAAAAATATTTCAGAAAATTAAAATAAACAAAGTTTGTTTTAAAAATAATGGAAGAAATAATTAAAACAGACCATTCAATTGAATAAACAAACGTCCAAATAACAAATTAAAATTGGAAAATATCAACACAAATCCGATAGAGCAGATCAATCTTCACAACCGCAGTAAATCAGGGTCGATGATTGGACAAACAAGGAGATAAATAGAAGAAACCAAAACCCCGAACAAGAACCACCGCTGCTTACAGTAGACAACGGCGAATTTGGGAAAGATATTACCCCTTCGACTAT
>NW_010925682.1:0-632 GCF_000633955.1 Camelina sativa | reverse complement strand
ATGAAATCAATGCACAATTACGGAATCACACATGGGATTTAGTTCCCAAACCGTCGTATCCAGTCAGTATCGTGGGTTGTCGCTGGGTTTTCACAACCAAATACAATTCTGATGGCTCCATCAACAGATACAAAGCTCGTTTAGTTGCCAAAGGGTACAATCAGAAGTCTGGTCTTGATTTCATAATCAATCAGAAGTCTGGAGACATTTAGTCCCGTTGTTAAATCAACTATGAAAGGCTCAGAAGTCTGGAGACATTCAGTCCCGTCTGCGGTGGGTTTTGTCAATTTTGTTGCTGATACTTCTCTCTTCATTCTTCGGAAAGGCTCGTCCATCGTATACATGCTCATACCTTGGATAGCTTAGCTACTCGTTTTTCAGTTAAAGATCATGAGGATCTGTCCTATTTCCTTGGCATTGAGGCACGCCGTGACTCCATTGGTCTTCACCTGAATCAGCGTTGATACATCTTGGATTTGCTTGCAAAGACGAACATGCTCATGTCCAAACCGGTACACACTCCGATGGCCACATCTCCAAAGCTCTCTCTTAACTCTGGTTCCAAGCTTCCGGATCCGACCATGTATAGAAGTGTTGTTGGTAGTTTACAATATCTTGCTTTTACATGCCCA
>NW_010925681.1:0-632 GCF_000633955.1 Camelina sativa | reverse complement strand
TAGAGTTGTGGAGAACGACGATGGTGTTGTGAGTTCTATTTGATTATATCGGGGATATATCACATATATGTAAGAAAGTATCAAATGTGTGAGAACAATTTCTACTAAATAAAAGTTCTCATGAGTTATGAGCTTTATGGACTTTGGTGATAATTACACGTACGAATCGATCTTCTTATAATTACTATTTAGTGGATGAATTGTTTATAACACTTCAAATTCTGATATGTACCGAAGTAACTTTTGATATAACATCACGTCGAAATTTATAATATACATTCAAATAAATTGTTGATATATAATCTTAGTTTTTGTCCGCTTTGTTTTTTTTTTATAATGAGAAGAAAAGACAAGGAGCGTAAGTATTAGATTAGGTCAACTTTGGTTAACCATAAAGTCTAGCATATGGAATGGACTCGTATGGAATTGATATATGTATTAGGTAACTTTGTTTATTCAGATTAAATTATTTTGGGCAAGATTTGTATAGTTTATCCATGTGTGAAGATGGCTTCTAAGACTACATTTACGGTATTCACGGGAAAGAGAAGGACAAAACACAATGATTCCTTTTTCGTCAAACATCAAATAATAGGAAAGTAGGTTGAGAAAATATTTGCTCATTTTTTTTT
>NW_010925680.1:0-632 GCF_000633955.1 Camelina sativa | reverse complement strand
AAAGCAAGCTTAAACCGAGAACACATGCTAAAACCGAGAAATCATTGCTTTGAAGCAGTAAACAGCTTTGTTACTGCTTCTAGGGTCAAAATATGTAACAATCCAATGCATTTGACTAGTTATAAGAGTTCGAGTTGAATTTGGAGTGTTTAGACAACACTTATACCCATTTTGTGCCAAAACAAACTTAAAACGAGAAAACAAGCTAAAACCGAGAAAACATTAATTCGAAGCAGTAAACAGCTTTGTATGTGTTTCTAGGTTCAAAATGTGTGACTATCCAATGCATTTGACTAATTGTAAGTGTTCGGGATGAATTTAGAGTGTTTTGACAACACTTAAACCCATTTTGTCCCGAAACAGGCTAAATCCGAGAAATTATTGATTCGAAGCAGTAAACAGCTTTGTATGTGTTTCTAGGTTCAAAATGTGTGACTATCCAATGCATTTGACTAATTGTAAGAGTTTGGGATGAATTGGGAGTGTTTAGACAACACTTAAACCCATTTTGTCCCGAAACAAGCTAAAACCGAGAAAACATTGATTCGAAGCACTAACCAGCTTTGTTACTGTTTATAGGGTCATAATGGCTGATAATCCATTGCATTTGACTAATTGTAAGAGTTTGGGAT
>NW_010925679.1:0-632 GCF_000633955.1 Camelina sativa | reverse complement strand
TTTGGCTTGTGATTGTTGTGTCTTTGTTGATTTTTGAATTACTTCAGTCTGTTATAGTTTATTGGGTATCAAAGAAAAGTGAGCTTCCACCTCCACAGGGTTGCCTCACCTCTCAATTGACGGTTTCCCATCCTCCCTTCCTTGTTAATGGTTTTACGAGGCTCTGTTTTTTTTCTCTTAGATCTGATGCTTTGTTGCATTGTCTTATGCTGCTCAGTGAGTCTATATCTCCAGCCAGACAAGGTAAATTTACGTTGAATGTTCTTTTGAGTTTTGTATAAAACCTTTTTTGTTTGTCACTTTTCTACTTAATGCTCTTGGGGGTTTAGTTGGCTAGAGTGGTTAAAGCTCTGTAGGTTAACACTTCTCTGAAGGTGGGTTACCTTACTTTTTCAACTATTTTTGAAGACTGTCTTGTATACCTTTGATGATGATTCTCAATTTTGAAGACCTTCTTGTATACCTTTGATGAAGATTCTAAGTTCTTTTTGATGTAGGCTACGTGGATTTCAAGGTTTAACTGCTATAGTCTATCACGATGAGATCTATAGTCTTTTTTTTTGTTGGTTCTTCCACACTAGTTGTTAGCAACGGTCGTGGTGTATGTGTGTTAGCGTTGTTGATGGTAAGCG
>NW_010925678.1:0-632 GCF_000633955.1 Camelina sativa | reverse complement strand
GAAACCACTCGCTAGCCGTTCCGCATCCGATCCGTCCGTATCGCATCCTTTCGACCTGATCGCGGCCAAAAGCTCGATCTCTCAATCCACTCGTTTGTCTTCCTTCATCTTCGGTGTCCCTCGTTTGTTTCGTCCCTAGGGTCGAATCACCAAGCCTTGTCCGAGGAAAACCTCTCACAGTCCGAACGGCCCGAGAGCGACCTCTCTGCCCGTACTGCAACCGCGACCTCGGTTCACATCACTACCACTGATTGAAATTGCGCATTCTCTAATAACATTTTGTCGCTTACAGCTTGATTAATTACCTCATATGCGCGAGCTGCGTATTTTGAAAAACTTTTTATTCATATCCTTCNTTGATTAATTACCTCATATGCGCGAGCTGCGTATTTTGAAAAACTTTTTTATTCATATCCTTCAAATTGACCATAATATCCAAGGTAACTGAAGAAAGGAATCATGATCGCCTGAGTGAGATGATCCTCTCCAATAGAGAAAATCAAGATTTGAGTATACAGACACATACAGAACACTCCCTGAAGAAATCTGAATCAGAGATAAACCCCAAATTTGTCACGAGTGAGGACACTCAAAAAGAGCATGGTTAATTGTCTTATATGCCGAGTCACATT
>NW_010925677.1:0-633 GCF_000633955.1 Camelina sativa | reverse complement strand
AACACTTGAGCTGAGGCAACCATGAACCGGAAGAGTATTTGGTCTCTGCAATTTGCAGGAAAAATTTCCAAGAGTGATGAAGTCTTTCTTCAGGAGGAAGGAGATGTGGAGGAAAGAGATGTTGGATACATCTTTATTATATATGTTGGCTAGCTTTTTATCTATATATACTTATTTGTTGATATTCTTCACATAAATCTTCTTTTTAGTAGTGGAATACTATGGGATTTACTTCAGATTTCATTCTCATTGGAGAAATCAGATGTGCTGCATATTAAATTGAGCATCTTTGATATGAAAGTGACATGGTCAATGTCTTCAATTTTGTATATGGTTTTGAATCTTTTTATAAAATAACAAAAAGTGATTATGGAATGCAGGTTTATTTAAAGACATGGATCAATTTCTTTGTCTGCATATTCTTTTGTTTACGAAATCACCTAATTTATCATGCTACACATAATCATCATGAACTAATCCTTATTTCCCGATAGAAGATACACATATATAATAGGCATTTATTATAGATTTTATCACGCTGTGATCTTCTCTTCCTTCATTCTCTTACAATCTGTTTCTTCACCATCAGCAAACTGGCGAAGTCCTCTCTTGGGTCTAACATCATCCATAACA
>NW_010925676.1:0-633 GCF_000633955.1 Camelina sativa | reverse complement strand
TCTGGAGAAAACGAGATTGGTGCAAGGGCTGAAAATTTGCTAGACACACTCGCTGATAAAGAAGGAAATGGATTTCTAGAAGTGAAAGTCCGTGCATTGCGAGATGCCACCAAAGATGAAATGAGACGCCGTGCACTAAGAAAGAGAGAGGAGCTCCTACAGGTAATTTTAATAATGAATCTCTCGCAAGGAAATTAAAAGTGTAATTTGGTCTTGTGACAATGTTTACCAACTTTCTCTTTTGTATCAGGGACTTGGAATGCGTCAAGAGCTATCTTCTGATGGTGGTGAAAGGATTGTGGTTTCTCAACCAATTCTTGAAGGTTTTGATGATGTAGAGGAAGAAGAGGATGGATTAGCTTGCATGGTGTGCAGAGAAGGCTACAAGCTCAGACCTACTGATTTATTAGGAGTCTACTCTTACAGCAAACGGGTGAATCTCGGTGTTGGCAATTCTGGAAGTGCACGTGGTGAATGCGTATACACTACCGTGAGCTACTTCAATATCATTCATTTCCAATGCCATCAAGAGGCGAAAAGAGCAGATGCTGCTCTTAAAACCCCGAAGAAAGAATGGGAAGGAGCTATGTTACGTAACAATGAATCTCTTTGCAACTCTCTCTTCCCTGTCAA
>NW_010925675.1:0-633 GCF_000633955.1 Camelina sativa | reverse complement strand
ACCTCAAGGTGTAGTTCCATCTTCGGTTTTGATGGCTTTAACAGTGCCGACAGTATTACAACGACATGACATGTACGAAGAGATTGATAAAGACTCGAATCTTCAGGAAAAAATCCAGTCCTGTTCGACTTCATCAGATGAGAATGAAGGTTATGCAGTGAGGAGTGGGAGATTATGGTTCAAAAATAGGTTAGTAATACCCAAATCCTCTCGTTTCATACCAATGATTTTGGAAGAGTATCATACTGGTCTCATGGGTGGTCATTCAGGGGTCTTGAAGACAGTTAAGAGAATTCAACAATCGTTTCATTGGGAAGGATTGATGAGAGATGTATAGAAATTTGTATTTGAATGTGACACTTGTCAAAGACATAAATACTCTACAATGTCACCAACAAGACTGCTTCAACCCTTACCTATACCTCAACATGTTTGGGAGGATATATCTATGGATTTTGTGGAGGTCTTACCAACTTCTCAATGGAAGAATGTTATTTTGGTGGTGATTGACAGATTGAGTAAGTATGGCCATTTTTTAAGCTTGAAACACCCATTTACAGCTTTTGATGTGGCTCGACTATTCATCAAAGAGGTGGTAAGGCTACATGGTTATCCAGCTTCGATAGTGTCTGA
>NW_010925674.1:0-633 GCF_000633955.1 Camelina sativa | reverse complement strand
GACCAGTGCTCAGTCGAGTGGCTGGTCGAGCTGGCTTCTCTCGTGCAATCTCCAGTCGGTCGAGTCCTCCTCAGCACACGGTCGAGTGTCTGGTCGGGTGTGCGGTCGAGTTGGACTCTGGACCTTGGTTCTTCAGCCTTAACTCCCTTGTTTCCTCCTCATGATTGCTTCACATCTCTTCTCCATTGCTTCCATGCTCCTTAAGCTCCAAAATCACCTGTTTATGCATGAAAAGATGCAAATGCAATGCAACTAAACTCTAAAGCATGATTGGTCCTAAAGCTATGCAATAATGGTTAAAAGATGTGAATAAACTAAAGGAAAANGTAAAATATATGAACATCAACACCCCCAAACTTAGTCTTTGCTTGCCCTCAAGCAAATAAGCAAGACATAAGAAGGTAAGTGAGGTTTGAAAGTGGGATCTCAGCTTCTAAAGCTTGCAAATAGACCATCTAGAATCAATGTCCAAGTTACTAGTACTATGATGCAAGTTGAATGAGCTAAAATTAAAGACTTTAGACAAGCATTTCACAACCTTTATTGATTTGAGCCTTAGTTATCCACATGCATTCAATTCAACCACTTCCTTTAACATTCATTAAACAAGAACATGAATCAATTCTATGCAAT
>NW_010925673.1:0-633 GCF_000633955.1 Camelina sativa | reverse complement strand
CTCAGGGGGAAGAGGGGAAAGCTTTGGCGTTGCGGCTGGAACAGTTCTAGGATTCTGAAGGTTCAAATACAACAAAAGTGGGTGAAGAACTTAAAGCATATAGGAAGAGAATTTTAAAATAGTCTCTAAAGCGTAAGAGGGATTGTTCTGAAGAGGAAACCAAAGAAAAAAGCTAAACAATGGAGATCCACGAGAGCTTTAGAACATCAGAGAAAACAATTCAGTGGACAAGAAACTGATATGAATGTGCAAGTAAACAAACCATTACACCCATATCCAAGACAAGTAAGCACCAAACTGAAAATCGAAAAAAAGATGTAAGTGGGAGATCTAAATTAAAATCCGTGGACACGAAAGATCATAAAGCTCATTCGAAATAACAAACACTCTCTCAACAGGTGATGGGAAAAAGCAAGCGTTACATTGATCTATCAGCGTCTAACAACCCTATAATGAGCAAATTACATTCTGAAACATGAATATCAATCAATCGACCAAATTGAAACCCAAAATTCGATCCCAGGAATTGGAGTAGAGGAAAATACAATTAACATTACGAATCTGAGACAATCAGATCAGAAACAATGCAATTCAACAACAAAAGGAATTAGAAAAAAAAAAAAAAAAAAAAAA
>NW_010925672.1:0-633 GCF_000633955.1 Camelina sativa | reverse complement strand
GCCTAATTTCTCGTTGCCGTGGCAAAGGAAACGACAGTATAGTTCTGGTAGTAGTGGTTTCATTATTGGTGGAAGGAGAGTTTTGACTAATGCACATTCCGTAGAGCATCATACCCAAGTTAAACTCAAGAAGCGTGGCTCTGATACTAAGTATTTGGCGACAGTATTGGCCATTGGAACTGAGTGCGACATTGGTATGCATCTAGTCCCTAGTTTAATGCATCTATTTTCTTTAGTTTGAGTCGCAATGGAAGTTTTGAAGTAGTCAGAATTAGATATTTTAATGTAACAGTATCTCTGTTTGTTATATTAGTAGTCTGTTGGACCTACTTTTAGTGTAATTTGTGTTGCAATGGAAGGTTTTGAAGTAGTTCGGAGTGATTGTTTGCTATTTTTTGTCTCGTTGTTATGTTTTCATTGACAAATCCACAAGTGTGAATTATGAAATTGACTGTTATTATTGTCTATGAGCTGATGATGTTAATACACTGGGATTACAGCTTTGTTGACAGTTACGGATGATGAGTTCTGGGAAGGAGTATCTCCTGTGGAGTTTGGAGATTTACCAGCGTTACAAGATGCTGTAACTGTTGTTGGTTACCCAATTGGTGGTGACACAATCTCTGTCACAAG
>NW_010925671.1:0-633 GCF_000633955.1 Camelina sativa | reverse complement strand
TAAAACTACCACGAAAGTTCTGATGCAGACTTACATTCTTGACTGTTATATTGCCTTTTTCTCTTCCAAGAACCTTTGTGGGGGTGCTGTTTGATAATGGCCTCTTTTACGTCTCATTCTTTATATTTTTTGTTGGCGGCTATTTCATTGGTCTTTGTAATATCAGATATTAATATAACTTGTTTTAGTCTTTATCTTTTTTCTTTTTTTTTTTCTTAAAGCATGAATGGACTATATGGTAATATGGTATTCTTATTATTAAGAAGAAAAGAAACATGAGAGCCATTAAGCTAATCATTTGCAATAATATTATACTAGTGGTCAATAAGGAATTATATGGTTAGGTTTTGATTTATTTTAAAATTGAGTTTGCGTATCTAGTTGACAAAACAAAAACAAAAAAAAAGGTTGGCACTATCTTACTAATTAGTTTTCCCCATGTGGTTGTGTATTTAAAGTCAATAATTCAATTCCATGTTTAGGAAACTAGTTTATGCTCATTTTAATATTGAGTCAATTTTTGGGTTAGCTAGTTAGATGTTAACTTAATTGTTAACTTGTTATGCAATATAATGCATAAGTACAATACAGTAAAACCTCTATAAATTAATAATATTGGGACCAAGATATTTT
>NW_010925670.1:0-633 GCF_000633955.1 Camelina sativa | reverse complement strand
GTTGTCTAAACACTCCAAATTCATCCAAAACTCTTACAATTAGTCAATTTCATTGGAATGTCACACTTTCTGACTCTAGAAACAGTAACAACGCTGTTTACTGCTTAGAATCAATGTTTTCTCAGTTTTAGCCTGTTTCAAGACAAAATGGGTATAAGTGGTGTTTAAACACTTCAAATTCAACCCAAACTCTTATAATTAGTCAAATCCATTAGATTGTTACATATTTTGGCCCTAGAAAGTGTTACTTAGCTGTTTACAGCTTCGNAAGTGTTACATAGCTGTTTACAGCTTCTAATAAATGTTTTCTCTCGGCTAAAGGCTGTTTTCTCGATTTAAGCCTGTTTTGGAATAAAACGGGTTAAAGTGTTGTCTAAACACTCCAAATTCATCTCGAACTCTTACGATTAGTCAAATTCATTGGAATGTCACAACTTCAGACCCTAGAAACAGTAACAACACAGTTTACTGCTTAGAATCAATGTTTTCTTGGTTTAAGCCTGTTTCAAGACAAAATGGGTATAAGTGGTGTTTAAAATCTCCAAATTCAACCCGAACTCTTATAATTCGTCAAATGCATTGAATTGTTATATATTTTGACCCTATAAAGAGTAACATAGCTGTTTACGGCTT
>NW_010925669.1:0-633 GCF_000633955.1 Camelina sativa | reverse complement strand
TCTTTTGGTCAACTTAATGAATTGATCTACCAAAAATGAATACTGAAATTCTCTATAAAGATTCTGTAACCAAAATATATGTGGCAAGGAAGGTATGTATTTAATATTCCGATTTTCCTTTACCAAAAAAACAAAATCCCTTTTGACCTTTTTTTATTTCAGTTAACATCGCTCATTAAATTTAAATTTTGTCATCTCCGATATGAGAAAAATATAAAAAATGAAAAAACTTTAGAAGGCTTCTTAAGTTCTCTCCACCTCCACTAGTAGACCCTTGGCCTTTCTCCTCTGTTTCCTAAACCAAATTTTCTCGGAACTTTTTTTTTTTTTTTTTGCATTTCTTCTTTTCTTCATCGTTTTCTAAGTTATGGGTTCGGGAGAAAAAACCCTCAAAAGCTTCCAATCAAATCGTTCAAATAACGTGAAAAGCAACAGCAAACAAGGGATCAAAGATGTTCCAAAAGGTTGTTTAGCCATCAAAGTGGGATCAAAAGAAGAGGAGAAACAAAGATTTGTTGTTCCTGTCTTTTATTTAAACCATCCATTGTTCATGCAACTCTTAAGGGAAGCAGAGGAAGAGTATGGGTTCGAGCAGAAAGGTACCATCACAATCCCTTGCCATGTGGATGTTTT
>NW_010925668.1:0-633 GCF_000633955.1 Camelina sativa | reverse complement strand
GGTCTCGTTAAGTTCGAGTGCGTTGATCTCCTTGCACATAGAGTCACACTATTCTAATAGTTGAACTGCTTGCTTATAAATAACCGGTTCATCGACCATAGTCACGGATGCAAGGAATTTTTGATGGGCAGAGCTAAATTTGTCACAAGAAACATAGTGTGTTATAGGATAGAAACAAGTACTTGAAGATGCTGGAGTAGACGAAGGTTTGAGAGAGATGAGAGTTTCAGCGTGACGTGCGGAGTAAGCAACATAAGGTTTAAGCCGAGTAGACGGCAACTTTGTGTGATAACCACGACCAAATTGGTCATNAAAATCATCAGAATTCTCATCAGAGACAGCAGCGGATTCAGGAGATGCAACAACATCATTACTAGGAGCTGGAGGAGAGACAATAGCTGTAGTAGGCGGAGAATCAACGACTGTAGTAGGGATAGGTGTGGGAAGACTCCCCCTGTTTTCGAGAGTCGGAGGTGTTGTTTCGGCAATGAAATCATTTACGGAGATAAGCGGTAGTGGAATGACCATGTACGCAACAGGCTGTTCAGAGTCAGAAGGTGAACAAGACAGAAAAACATCTTTGTTAAAGATAACATCACGCGAGACGAAAATATCTTTGGTCTCCATGTCATA
>NW_010925667.1:0-633 GCF_000633955.1 Camelina sativa | reverse complement strand
GCTTGCATAACCAACGGAAGAAACATTCTCTTCTTTCTCTCCTCTCTCATTATTATATTAATTTATGTGGGAAACTCTGGTAATTAGCATTTATCACTGGAGATTCCCTAATGTCCATCTTGACTCATCAATACCTTGTCTTCAATTCCTTCATTTTCAACTCTCCTAACAATTTCTTTCTCCATATTATAGTAGGAAACATAGAATAGACAGGTAGAACGAATTGACGCGCACAAAATTTCACCTGTATCAGTTAACCTTATAGCCTCAAAGGTTGTATTTTGCAAAACAAAGTTTTGCNTGCTTTGACCATTTCACTTTTTTGGTGTCATCTAGAAGCCATAGCTGAGCAAGATCAATGTAGGAAAAAGCACTAGGACACCTAATTTTCCCTTATTGTTTATTAGACACAAAAGGTTGACATATGTTTTTATTTCTATAAAACTAAAATTTCTCAGACCTAACATCAAAACATACTATCATAGAATTAGAGTTTTTGTAATATAAAACACCAATGGTGCATATCGCATTGCTCATTTTCCCAGGATAATGCGGAAACAAACATTCAAACATTCAAACTTTCTCTAGGAGAGTTCTCCTCCAGTCCTAGTGTTAGAACTTGATGCTCTTTGG
>NW_010925666.1:0-633 GCF_000633955.1 Camelina sativa | reverse complement strand
TATTAACGAAGGTTATTTGCATTTGCATCTTCCTCATCATCAATTCAAGGTCAGTGTGTTGGTTTTTCGTTTATTCCTTCAGTTGTGAATCTCCATCTCTGTGTTTACTTTGGTTTATTTCCCCTTTTTTGGTTCCACGACAGTCCAATGTTAGTTCTTGTGTGATTTTGGTTTACCCTTGGTTTTGTGACAGTCTCTTAAATCTCTCTACGGTCTTCGGGTTCCAAATTTCCCATAAGAATTGAGTTATGGGTTTCTCTAAAGATTCAAAATTTCTGAGTTGTTAGGAGTTTTTTTTATCATAAAAACAAAATTTTGAGTCCTCACAAACTGTTGCACGGAATAAGTAAAAAAATATGAAAAAGAGGTAATTTAGATTACCTCATTTGGGTCTAACCACAAGGGTGGAAGACAGACATCCACGAGGAGTACGGCCCTCGGGAGAGATGATTCTCCAGTTTGACTGGGAGAGAGTTACATTCCACGACGGGAAGAAGATTCTCGAGACTTAGTTAGTGCTCGGACAGTAGAAGATTCCACAACCACACTGGGAAAGATTGCATTCCACTAGGGGAAGAAGAAGCGACGCACGGAGACTGTCCTCCGGCGAGAAGAACCTCGAGGCATGATGCT
>NW_010925665.1:0-634 GCF_000633955.1 Camelina sativa | reverse complement strand
TTTGGTTGACAAAGACAAAGTTAAATCATACATTCTCTTACTTATATTTTCTGTACAAACTCAACCTACGGAGAGAAAGATAAGTTTGAAGTAGAAAACTGTATATGATCCTGATAATAGATAAGTAGAAATATTTTATTCAACATCTTTGTTCTCCAAATTCTGAAAGACATGTTTAAACACCACATTAGTTGTTGGTGTTTCAATCTTGCCGTGTGCGCCAAAATAACTAGGCGGTTGCGGTGAATCTGTTTTGGAGCTTAAGAGAATCCTACCAGTGACTTGGATGTCAGATTTGGACCATAAGGCAGAAACATTCTTAGCATCTTATATTATGGATCCGACAATGTCATATTGTAGATGTTCATCTAATTTGGAGGAGAGTATGAAGAGGAAGGCAGCTTCGAGGGAAGAATCCAGTGACAATTACCTCTCCTCTCCTGATTCTTTTGAAGTCCTGATGCAAGAAGAGCTTCTACATTTCCAAAAGCATTGGTCCAAAGGTGAACCAGGGAAATGATGATGATTTTATTTGGTGTTTTTGTAATAATTAACAGTAGATTTTATTAAATGTATGTGCGTCTTACTTATAAAAAGAGTAAGATATCACCGGACGAAATTATTTACATGTGTT
>NW_010925664.1:0-634 GCF_000633955.1 Camelina sativa | reverse complement strand
ATGGAAAATAAATCAAGCTCAATTGGTTTAAGGGAGAGGCTTTTTATAAAGTGGTTGACAATGGTGATTTTGGGTGGTTTACTCTCAAACAAAGAGGAATCCTAGACAGTTGTGAAACCTATCTAAGACTGAGAATAATTTGGGCATACAAACTAGCTCTTGATGTTCTACCCACCTAGAAGCTTTTCTACCCTTTCTCTCATCCTTCTTTTCTTTCTTTCAAACCCAAAAACATCAACTTGATTCAACTTAAACCCCTTTTCTTCTTTACTTATGGTCTTAAACTTTTGAATATCTCTAAGGCTTCACTTTAAACAGAAGCTCCTTTTTTTTTTACTTCTTTGAAACTTCTTTTGATGAACCCCCATTCCTACAACACTATGTTTTAGCATTCTTTTTTATAAAACTTTTCTAGGAGACATCAGCTAGACATTTCTTTCTCTTTTTCTTCTTAAGAGACTTAGAGCTTTTAACCAAACTTAACCTTAGAGATAAATCTTTTCTTTTCTTTTGACCAAGTAATTCTTTCTTTTTCCCCCCTTAATCTCTCTTGATTCCAAACCTTTACCCAAATCAAAATTATAACCACCTATCTCTTTCAAAACCAGTCCTATTAGCTAGTTCTAAAGATTCC
>NW_010925663.1:0-634 GCF_000633955.1 Camelina sativa | reverse complement strand
TATAGTTTCTCTCTCATACTCTTTCTCTCCCATTTACACGAAGGTGAGAAAAACAATAAGATGAAAAATCCCATCAATGACACAATCTATAGGTAATTATTATTTGATATTATCATTAGAAAAGGTTTTGAGAGATCAATTCAAACAAGCATAACCACTAGAATATATCTCTTGCTATGATTTATCAGCCTCTTCAAGTGGTATATGTAATTTCCACATAACTTCACTTCTTTAATTAATTGTAAATGAATCACTCTGTTCATGTCATTTTAAAATGTAGATGATTTCAGAAGATTATGGTGAGCAAGTTTTCGATTGTAGTAGTTAAGAAGAATGAACTAAACAACATTACATAATTCTGTAAAAAAACATTCTTAAAATACAAATTAATTATATATAAGCAAACAGAATTTATAATCACAAAAAATTATTAATAATATAACAATAACAAAAATTATTACAAAAATGTATATCAAATAAAAAGTTCAACCTGTAGTCTACCGCAGGTTAATACCTAGTAATATAGTAACTTTGAGAAACCCAAATTAATTTAACTGTTTTATATAGTATTAGTTTACAAACTTGGATAGAATATTAACTTCTTCTTTGAAAACAATGTTTTGATTTTTCTTCT
>NW_010925662.1:0-634 GCF_000633955.1 Camelina sativa | reverse complement strand
CAGACCTTAAGCTTGGCCATTACATGAAAATCCCACCGCGCTGCATGTACACAGCTCAGCTGGTTGGCACTGTGGTAGCTGGTGTGGTGAATCTGGGAGTGGCCTGGTGGATGCTGGAGAGCATTCAAGACATATGCGACATCGAAGGAACCCACCCTAATAGCCCCTGGACTTGCCCCAAGTACAGAGTGACGTTTGATGCTTCAGTTATTTGGGGGTTGATAGGACCAAGACGGCTGTTTGGACCAGGAGGCATGTACCGTAACCTTGTCTGGCTCTTCCTCATTGGAGCTGTCCTGCCTGTTCCAGTGTGGGCGCTGAGCAAGGTCTTCCCAAACAAGAAGTGGATCCCTCTCATCAACATTCCGGTTATCTCCTACGGCTTTGCAGGAATGCCTCCAGCCACTCCAACCAACATTGCTAGCTGGCTGGTCACAGGAACCATCTTCAACTACTTTGTGTTCAATTACCACAAGAGATGGTGGCAGAAGTACAATTACGTACTCTCTGCAGCACTCGATGCAGGGACTGCGTTCATGGGGGTACTCTTGTTCTTCGCCCTGCAGAACGCTGGACACGACCTTAAATGGTGGGGCACAGAAGTAGACCACTGCCCTCTCGCCTCCTGTCCCAC
>NW_010925661.1:0-634 GCF_000633955.1 Camelina sativa | reverse complement strand
TTTTTTTTTTTTTTTTTTTTTTTTTTTTTTTTTTTTTTTTTTTACTACTATCCAAATTTTTGAATGAAGCTTTTTTGATCTTCTTCTCTTAGTCGTGCATGATTGTTTTAATTGGTATTTGATTGTGTTCGATTAGTTATGGTTATTTTGATCATTTGGGTTTTGGGTTTTGGATCTTGAAGTAATTTGATAGAACTCTGTTGTTAGTTTACATTGATAAGTTTAAATTTTGCCAAGAGAACCAATTAATAGACTTTAGCTATTCATGTTGTAATGTAGAAATTGGTATTTTGCTTTGATTAGGGAAAACAAGAAGAGGATTTAGCCACCTTTGGCGTTTGTCCTTGTGAATCTTTAACTTGCTTCAGAGTTTTGAAATTTCTTGATAAAGCTCTGTTTTCGTACTTAGAAAGAATCGTCGTAGCGGACTAGATTTATCGAATTGTCTAACAGACTAATGAGAATCATATACTGAATTGAGCTTGTTTCAGCTAGAGTGGTTTGAAGTTTATGTGACTTTATATGACTGTTATTTGCTTTCAATGAGTTATCTTGGCTGACTTGTGTATGTGTTTTGAACTGCAGCGCCTGAGATAGTTGAGAAGCCTGGTGATACTTCATTGTCAAAGCTTAA
>NW_010925660.1:0-634 GCF_000633955.1 Camelina sativa | reverse complement strand
TGTCTAAACACTCCAAATTCATTCCGAACTCTTACAATAAGTCAAAGGCATTGGATTGGCACACCTTCTGACCCTAGAAACAGTACCAAAGTTGTTTACTGCTTAGAATCAATGTTTTCTCGGTTTTAGCCTGTTTCGGGACAAAATGGGTAAAAGTGGTGTCTAAACACTCCAAATTAAACCCGAAATCTTATAGTTAGTCAAATGCATTGGATTGTTACATATTTTGACCCTAGAAAGAGTAACATAGCTGTTTACTACTTCGAATCAATGTTTTCTCTCGGTTTTAGGCTGTTTTCTCGGTTTATGCTTATTTTAGGATATAACGGGTTTAAGTTGTCTAAAAACTCCAAATTCATCCCGAACTCTTATAATTAGTCAAATGCATTGGTTTGTCACACATTCTAACCCCAGAAACAGTAACAAATCTTTTTACTACTTTTAATCAATGTTTTCTCGGTTTTAGCCTGTTTCGGGACAAAATGGGGAAAAATGGTGTCTAAACACTCCAAATTCAACCCAAAATCTTACAATTAGTCAAATGCATTAATTTGTCACAGATTCTAACCCCAGAAACAGTAACAAAGCTTTTTACTAATTTGAATCAATGTTTTCTCGGTTTTAGCCTGTTTCG
>NW_010925659.1:0-634 GCF_000633955.1 Camelina sativa | reverse complement strand
GCCGTTGGGGCTTCTGGGTCGTGGTCCGGATAGATTTTTTGGTGCTGAGACATTTTTGATGACACCAAAGAAGAAGAAGCTTCGTTAGTTGATCTTATATAATTTAGGGGTTAGGGAAATGAAAGTCAATAAGGAAGAACTTTTCAAAGGGGGAGAGACTTATCTATCTATATTATGTGTAGCCTATGTAAGGTTTTAATTTTGTTTATATTGAGATATTATGAAAAACGAGAAGACTAGTTTCCATACAACATGTCACACCTGTAATGTGAATTTGCTTGTGTGTTGAGGCAGCGGTCTTTTATGGAAATTGAAATTGATGTGAATCCATCAAATAAATAAAAAAATCTTAGTAGGTGAACTTGTACACGTAATTCATGTATGTGAACTTGTGTAATATAGATGAAAACAATCTAATGACTTTTAAGAAAACAAATCATACGTCATCAAACAATGAAAAAATATAGTCATTATAGATATTGTTCCATTTCAAATGATTCTTTTATTTTTCTTAATCTCTTTTGCTTTATGTCTTTTTGTTGTTTTGTTAGTATCTAAAAAAAAAAAGTTTGGTTTTAATGTTAAGCTGTTCTTTCATCTATACAGTTTCTACTCAATATCATCTTTATATTCT
>NW_010925658.1:0-634 GCF_000633955.1 Camelina sativa | reverse complement strand
TTACAGAGAAGAGGAAGAGCTGGTCGTGTTATGCCTGGAGAATGTTATCACCTCTATCCTAGATGTGTCTATGATGCTTTTGCTGACTACCAGCAGCCGGAACTCCTTAGGACACCTTTGCAGTCTTTATGTCTACAAATTAAAAGCTTAAGACTTGGAAGCATTTCAGAGTTCCTGTCCAGGGCGTTGCAACCTCCTGAAGCATTATCTGTATTTTTCTACTAAAGTTTTATTTGTTCTCTCCTCGTTGGGTTTTCCTTTGGGGTTTAACATCTATTGTTGATCGTTATGTTGATTTTCAGGTCCAAAATGCTGTTGAGTATCTAAAGATCATTGGGGCTCTTGATGACGATGAAAATTTAACAGCTTTAGGTGTGTTTCTACGGGACTTTTTTCTGTTACTTACATATCTGGTTTCTCAAATTCTGGCAGGAACTCATTATATTCTCTATGCAGGGAAAAATCTGTCTGTGCTTCCGGTGGAGCCTAAACTCGGAAAAATGCTTATTTTAGGGGCTATCTTCAACTGTCTAGATCCAGTAATGACCGTTGTCGCTGGTCTAAGTGTCAGAGACCCATTCCTTATGCCATTTGACAAAAAAGATGTAAGTTTATATTTAATATTCATGTGATT
>NW_010925657.1:0-634 GCF_000633955.1 Camelina sativa | reverse complement strand
TTCCTTTAGAAAACAAGTTAAATCTTTATCTTTGTGTGCGATTCACTAAGATATTGATTTGTGTTCTTATCACAAAGTCATTCTGCAACTTTGAGTGGCAAACTTCGATCCATCATTCATCTCCATCCTATCCGAGTTAGTTAGAGAGGTCCTTTAGACCAGCTATCGACTCACCCCTATTTGGCTCGTATCATTTTGGTATCAGAGCTAAAAGCTCCTATCTCTTATTGTTTCATTTTAGCTTTATTTGAAGAAAAAAAATAATAAAAAAAAAATAAAACAAAAAAATTCGTTTTGATTTGCTGCATTTCGTTTAATTTGGAAAAAGAAAAAGAAAAAAAAATCATTTTTGTTTTATTTAAGTCGTTTAAAAAAATAGTACAAAAAAAGTTTGTTTTTATTTGTTGAATTTCAGTTTTATTTGAAAAAAAAAAGAAAAAAAATATATATTTAATTCGTATAAAAAAATACAAAATAATTTTGTTTTGATTTGTAGAATTTCAGTTTTATTTGAAAAAGAAAAAAAAATTGCTTTGTATTAATTTCATTCTATTTTTCAATATTAAAAAAAACAAAAAAAATGCAACCTTTGGTTTTAGTTTTGAGGACAAAACCTTTTCAAGAAGGAGAGAGT
>NW_010925656.1:0-634 GCF_000633955.1 Camelina sativa | reverse complement strand
GATGGATTTTCAATTACTTAGTCCAGACACGGGAGGATTTTACCAAACAACAGAAACTTATTTAGGTTAAAACATCAAAACCAGCTATTCCAAAAACGTCTTCTGTTGGGACATCTCCAAATGGATAAAATATCTAACCGAATGACTAAAACCGTTTACCTATTTGAAATAGCAAGAACTCATCAATTAGGTTGGACCACTGGTGTGAGCAGAAAACTTACATCATCTTTACCCTCAGAGAGACTGCGCTGGTGAGTGGGTATATCACCCAAATATCCAGGAATTGAATTCTTGGTAGAGACGAGTATGAGCTTGGTAAGCTTTTGGATTCTGCTCATTAGAGCTGCTTTGGCTTCTTCTTCTTCCTCCAATCTTGATTGCATTTTCACTTGACCTTCTTCTAACTGTTGTGATAAATGGATAGTTAATTAATTCACTGCCTTAGGAACACAGTAAGAATTATTCAGGATAAAGGTCTTGGGAGAGGTCAGAACCTGTTGCTTTAAGCTCATTAACTCTTCATGACTGACACCAACAAGCATACCCCTTCTAAGCTGGTCAAGTTCTAGTTTGAGGGTTGCGATTTCTCTTTGATATTTCTTAATTAATGACTTTTCATCTATAATCTGCTTTT
>NW_010925655.1:0-634 GCF_000633955.1 Camelina sativa | reverse complement strand
GATTCTTTCAAGGTTGGATAAATTGTTGTTTTTTACAAGGTCTTGCACTCTTGCTTAAAGTAAGTACCTGTGGTAATATAACCAAACAGTTACAAATCTAAGGAAGAAAAAATGAGACTGTTCGATTCATTCATTCATAAATCTATGGAAAAGTGTAGATGTTCTGAGTTCTAGAGATAGCAACAGAGAGGAAAATATAAAACTAGACGGAAATTATAGTAAATAGGCCTATGGAGTCAGACAAGGAAGAGTGTTCCAGTTAGACTCGCTACCATCACAAAGATAGTCAGCTGAATCTTAGACTTCGGACAAGAGGATTTCAGACCATAACCCAAACCGATCATGCTGGTTGGGGGTTTTGGTGCCACTTGAGCCACTGGAGTCGCTGACAAAGAGTAATCAAGTACGTCAACAGCCCAGTCCGTACGAATTAATTCAGTTTAGCTTATGCCTGAAATTGAATGATTGGCTTACCTGCAGCAGCCGAGTGGTTCTTTGCACCCAGAGAGATTTGAGAACCGGTTGAGTTGGTAGATGGTGGAGCAAAAGAGGAACCCCCTTACAACAAGAAAAGTGGTCTTGTCAGTTTCACCAAACCGATCAATCTCAAAATCGAGTTCTTGTTTTTTTTTTT
>NW_010925654.1:0-634 GCF_000633955.1 Camelina sativa | reverse complement strand
TTTAGTTTCCAAAATGTCTTTAGCCAAAGCCTCAGCTGATGCACTAATTCCGGGAGCTTTTGGCAATTGAACTAAATCGACCACATGCTTCGGGACAGAGGTATACACCAAAGAGAATGGTGATTTCCCTGTTGTAGAATGTACGGCACTATTGTAAGCGAATTCAACCTGTGGTAGAGCTAAATCCCACTGCTTCGGTTTATCACCACATACACTTCTGATCATGTTACCCAGCGTCCTGTTTGTCACCTCGGTTTGTCCATCACTCTGGGGATGAGCTGTAGAGCTTCGTTTTAAACTTGTTCCAAACATTCTCCATAATGTAATCCAGAAGTGACTTAGAAACTTGGTATCTCTGTCTGAAACTATGGATTTAGGAACCCCATGGAGACGTACAACTTCACGGAANAGAAACAATTTGGCTATGTTGCTTGCGTCTGCAGTCTTCCTACAAGCAATGAAGTGTGTCATTTTGGAGAACCTGTCAACAACAACAAACACAGAATCCACACCTCGTTGTGTTCTTGGTAATCCCAACACAAAATCCATGGATAGATCCTGCCAAATGTCTTCAGGAACAGATAACGGCATGTAAAGACCTGTATTCTGAGCTTGACCCTTTGAAACCTGACAT
>NW_010925653.1:0-634 GCF_000633955.1 Camelina sativa | reverse complement strand
ATTGTCAAGGCCTGGGTAATAAGGCCACAATTGGTAATCTTCGGGATTTATGGTCCAAACATCGACCTGATTTTTTGTTTCTCATGGAAACCAAACAACCTACCCCCATTCTAGAAAAGTTTGTTGGTCATTTTGGGTATAAAAATTTAAAAACAATAGATCCTATTGGTTGTAGTGGTGGTATGGCTCTGTTTTATAATCAGGATGATTTTCAGGTCTCGGTATTATTTGAATCTAACAGATTAATCGACATTGAAGCGGTTTTCAAAGGCCGAATAATCCACTTAACCTTCGTTTATGGGGATCCGGTCCCCAAAAATAGGGATCTGGTGTGGGAACGGATTTTAAGAATTAGTTCTAATCGGTCCACCCCTTGGTTTTTGGTTGGGGATTTTAATGAGATGACAGGGAATCATGAAAAAAGGGGAGGGAAGCTACGTCATCCTTCCTCTTTTCTTTCTTTTAACGGGATGATTCGGGATTGTGGTTTTTTGGAGTTTCCTTATATTGGTGATTGTTTGTCTTGGAGGGGTTGGCGGGATAAGAAACCCATTCGTTGTCGGCTGGATAGAGCTTTAGGGAATGAGGATTGGCATGATTTGTTCCCGGACACGGTAACAGAGTATTTACCAAT
>NW_010925652.1:0-635 GCF_000633955.1 Camelina sativa | reverse complement strand
TGTGCGTAATCCACTCTTTGAGCTGCCAAAGTTGATATTTGTATCTTTAATTAGTATGTTTTAGAAGGTTCAAACTTTACCGTCTACAATTCAGAAATAGCAAACTTACTGTGACAAAAAAAAAAAAAAATTCAAACTGGTAAAACCTATATGCTTTTTAGTTATACTTCTCTTACAGACTTGACAGCATAAACTTGTTTTGCGATATTGGTTGCTTCGATAAAGGATTATTGTCACTATCTTTTCTAGACTACTACTTTTGCTATCTTTTCATATATCTGTCATTGTGAAGGAATGCTCATGAGTCATTACAAAAATAAGTAAAAGATACTATTCAACAAATCATTTGTCAAGATATTATTACAAGCTTGTAAATTTCCCTTTCAATTCATCTTTGTTTATCTCAACAATATGAAGTTAAAGTCTTTCTAGTATGTAAGAATCTGCGTGGTTGGAGGTATGAAACTAAAACACTTTCAAAGTTTCATATAAAAAAAAACAGAAACCCCTCTGTTTCTCTCAGAGTATCTCTGAACAATCAAATATTTATGTCACGATTCCGACAAAGAGTTATCATAAAAAGACTTAAAGTCGATAACGAAGAGACGGAGACGATCCCTGGTTTCTCGAATGTT
>NW_010925651.1:0-635 GCF_000633955.1 Camelina sativa | reverse complement strand
CCACCTGCCTTGACTTTCACTTCATGTGGGCTTCCTCCTAAGCTTCTTCTCAACTTAGAAACCGCTGGCTATGACTTTCCCACTCCTATCCAGATGCAAGCAATTCCAGCTGCTTTAAGCGGCAAAAGTGTGCTCGCCTCAGCCGACACCGGCTCTGGGAAAACAGCTTCTTTTCTTGTTCCTATTATTTCTCGTTGTACAACATATCGCTCTGAGTATCCCTCAGACCAGAGGTGCCCCTTGGCTATGGTTTTGGCTCCAACTAGAGAGCTCTGTGTCCAAGTTGAAGATCAGGCAAAAATGCTCGGAAAGGGACTGCCATTTAAGACTGCACTCGTTGTAGGTGGTGACCCCATGTCTGGACAACTCTACCGCATTCAACAAGGTGTTGAATTGATCATTGGTACCCCAGGCCGAGTTGTGGACCTTCTAGCAAAGCACACCATTGAAGTTGATAACATCATGATGTTTGTGCTGGATGAGGTTGACTGCATGCTTCAGAGAGGCTTCAGGGATCAGGTGATGCAAATATTTCAGGCCTTGTCACAACCGCAGGTCTTGCTGTTCTCTGCAACAGTCTCGAGTGAGGTGGAGAAGGTGGGAGGGTCTCTAGCGAAGGAAATCATTTCGGTATC
>NW_010925650.1:0-635 GCF_000633955.1 Camelina sativa | reverse complement strand
GAGGAGTTGGCACGTGGGAGGAAAGAGGCATAAGAGGAGGAAAAGAGAGAAGCTTAAAGGAAGAAGAAGATCGTCTCTGTCTTGGCATCCTTCTCTTCTTCGAGTTAACACCAAGAAGAGGCACAGACGCCGATAACCCTTGATGATGATCATGACCCGAACCGGATCCAAGCCCATGATGATGATCAACACTTGCCATTAAAGGAGAGGCCTTGGTTTCCACATTTTCATTAGCCATCATTTTTCACTCTCAATTGGTTAACACTGCCTAGTAAAAAGGAAGTGTGGAAGGAAACAGTTCTCTGTGTGAAGGGAAAAGGAACAAATGGTCGATCACTTTGGGTTTCAGTGATAGAGATAGAGAGAGAGAGAGAGGATAGAGAGAAGAGAGAAGAGAGAGAGAGTCTGTGTTTGTGTTGTGTTGTGTGTTGTGCAGATCGAAGCAGCCCTTAATATGGACGCTGGGCAATCAGAGATTTGGGTTTACCAAATTTTTTTTTTGANGAAGCAGCCCTTAATATGGACGCTGGGCAATCAGAGATTTGGGTTTACCCATTTTTTTTTTGTTTTTTTTTGTTTTACTATTTGTGGTAAGGAAGTGACATTTGTATAACCTACATTCATGAATCTAGGGT
>NW_010925649.1:0-635 GCF_000633955.1 Camelina sativa | reverse complement strand
GTTCTTCAAAGTGACCCAGTTCAAACCCCGATAATCAATGCACAAGCGCAAACTCATGTTTTTCTTCTTAACGAACAACATCAGCGCTCCCCACGGTGCAATACTAGGATGAATCAATCCCTTCCTCAAAAGATCCTCCAACTGCTTCTTTAGCTCTACCATCTTTGCTGGAGCCTTCTTGTAAGGCGCCTTGGATACCGGCGTAGTCCCCGGTTCCAGCTCAATCGTTAAGGGATCAAACCGCGATGGTCATAACTCATGCAACGACTGAAACATATCCTCAATTTCCTCAACAACCTGAATGCCGCCAATCATAGACTGCCCTAGTGACTCCAACATCTAGATTGTAACCAGATAGGCCTCACACCCCTTCTCGATCATCTTCCCGGCTTACATGTCCGAGATCACAAGACTCCTGAAGTCGGTCTTACTCCCTCAAATACCAACTTCCCTTCTGGACGCTCAAACACCACTCTACCCTGATGAAAATCCAGATGTAGCCTATGACGACGCAATCAATCCATCCCCATGATAACATCATACAACTCCACGGTACTGATAATCAAATCCGCTGGCCTCAACTCCCCTGCTATATGAATATCCACATCCCTCGCCCGTCCAAGGACTCTCAGAAA
>NW_010925648.1:0-635 GCF_000633955.1 Camelina sativa | reverse complement strand
TTCTTTCTTTCGTGGCTCTACCATCTCCTCTCACCTACATACCATCTTCATTGATTTCAACTTACTCATTCTGTTTTCTCTCTTTTTTTTCTTTTAGGTGGTCTCTTCTCTTCTTTAATTATTGTCATTATTGCGAATTATGTGTTGTTTGCTGAGAGTGGGAAAATTCAAATAAAGCACACAGAAAGTGCCTTTATAATTCATTCTAGTTATTAGTTGGTACAATGGACTATTTTTAAGCTATCAGTTAGTACTATGTATGAGGTATTTTATGGATGATTACTTGATTATGAATGTCATTTAAGAAACAACTCTAACAAAAATTTCGAATAACTTATTTAGTTGGACTGTTCAAACATATGAAAATACTTTTCAGGTGCGTTGAAAGGAAAGCCACTCCTAAAAGTTTCTATCTTTCAAAATGTATGCGTCATAATTAAGTATTGACATTATAAAGAATTAATTAGCTTTTTCCTAATCACTAGAGAAGTGTACATCCCGTCAACTTGTGAATGTTAGTTGTTGTTTTTGCAATAACTAGCCGAATTTATAGTTATTTAACGCTAATATCTACTTCTGTTTTACTCGTAATGCAGCACTATCCCACCGTAAGAATGAGATCATCGCTGAGTAAT
>NW_010925647.1:0-635 GCF_000633955.1 Camelina sativa | reverse complement strand
CACTGCGCCAGTCAGCTTAGTCAATGGGATGCCCTGGTAGATTTTGGAAAAAGCATTGAGAATTATGAAATACTGCTTGATAGTCTTTGGAAATTACCCGATTGGGCATATTTGAAGGATCACGTTATACCAAAGGCACAAGTGGAAGAGACTCCAAAGCTTCGTTTGGTTCAATCTTATTTTGCCCTTCATGACAGAAATTCAAATGGTGTTGGAGATGCCGAAAACACAGTGGGGAAAGGCGTTGATCTTGCCTTGGAACAGTGGTGGCAGTTGCCTGAAATGTCTGTTCATGCTAGAGTGCCTCTATTGCAGCAATTCCAACAACTAGTTGAGGTTCAGGAGTCTGCTAGAATTCATGTTGACATCGCAAATGGGAGTAAAGGCACAGGAAATGTTGCAGTTGGTGGACTTGGAAATCGTTATGCAGATCTGAAGGATATTCTTGAGACTTGGAGGCTGAGGACTCCAAATGAATGGGATAATATGACAGTCTGGTACGATATGCTACAGTGGAGGAATGAAATGTATAATGTTGTTATTGATGCATTTAAGGACTTTGCTACTTCAAATTCTCCACTTCATCACCTTGGTTTTCGTGACAAAGCATGGAATGTCAATAAGCTTGCCAGGAT
>NW_010925646.1:0-636 GCF_000633955.1 Camelina sativa | reverse complement strand
TTTATCTCATCTTTATCTATCTAGTCATGCTTAATTTAGTGTTTTCTAGGTGTTTGGTGATGATTTTTCTTGAGTAGTGAATTAGGGTTTTTGAGGATGCGATAGATTAGGTGGAGAATCTTAGTCTAATAGGATGCCTAAGCTTAAACTGTTTGATTTCCCTTTTGGATTAGTGTTCTTACTGCTAATTTCTTACTAATCATTTGGGATTAGATCTTAAGCATCTCAACATCCAAAATGTGTTCGATGAGATGCTTGAAGAAACTAAAACCCGAGATTTACATTCATAGCCTAAGAGATTGGATGTCTAGGGTGTTTATTGATGTGAATGAACTTGTTTTTCATGTCTGCTTAATCATGTTTCTCTAGCGAGAGTTAGGTTTAGAAGTGATTGAGTCTAAGTAGCTTCTATCAAGAGATTGGATTAGCTAAGCTATGATGTTTGTTGTCTATGGATAGCTTAATTGTGTTTTGTTAGGCATTATAGGTAGATTTAGAGACTCCACCAAAATCAATAACCCCATCCTTAAGGCCTTTGCTTATTTGATTGTTTCTACATCTTTAAACAAGTTCTTTGTTTTTGTTGCAATAGCTTGCTCTTTTGTCTCTACACGTTTAGCTTGTTTTTGCTCTCTC
>NW_010925645.1:0-636 GCF_000633955.1 Camelina sativa | reverse complement strand
GCTATAGGTTGTGAAACCTTGGGAGTATTGAGAACGACAAAGAACTGGCTCTTGATTTACCTAAGTTAGAATCATTTGAACTAGCTAATAGAATCGGTTTTGAAAGATAGGTGGTTAGCATGATTATTTGAGGTTGGGTTGAGGAATGTGAAATAGATGTTCTTTGGAATTACAAGTCTTTACTTTTAGTTGGAGGATGAACTAGATCGATGCATGGTGATAAGCATAGAAAAATATTTGTAAGTATGTTGATTGATGTTAGCACCATTAAACTATCTTTAAGGACTATAGCTTGAATCCTTCGCTTAGCTCAAAAGGTTATGAATCCCATTTTTAACCTCTTCCTACTACTTCCTTGCTAGAGGACAAGCAAGATTTAAGTTTGGGGGTCTGATAACTCTCTCATTTACATGTTTTAAGCATCTCTTTTTGTCCATATTTTGCATTGTTTTTACCCTAACCTTAGCATTTTTAGGTCATTAACTGTAGGAATTCGCTTTTAGGCCATTTAGGGTGTTGCATTCTTGCATTTGCATATTTTTAATGAAAACAGGTGCTTTAGAGCCTAAAATGGGGAGAAACAAGGTCGAATCCAAGCATGTACCCGAAGGAGCTATTGAGCAGGAAGAACAGTCC
>NW_010925644.1:0-636 GCF_000633955.1 Camelina sativa | reverse complement strand
GATGACGCAATGACTATTGACATGGAAACAATTGATGAACCATCAGAAACAATAACGACCACGGGTGAGAGTGAGACGCCAGGCGAAAACAGTAAGTGTCTGTTTTTGTTGTTACTTCTATTTTTCAAATCATTTCTTGGGCATGTTTTGGTTTATTTACCGTGAGCTATCAACCATCTTCTGTAGCTACTGCACAACAACCATCGGATTCTGCACAACCACCATCGGATTCAATATCTGCAGAGGAGGGAAATTCGCATGATCAGCTTTGAATACTGATCCCGAATGTAATGCTTGTTCTACGAGAAGAAACTTGCTTTCAGTATATTAGTCTTGAGTAGATTCGTGTTTTGGTGGATTTTTTGGTTTATAAGTAGAAAAGCAAAAATAATTCGTACATCAGAGTTTGGGTTATTTTTGAATTAGTGACAAAAGGGCATCATTTTCAACTTACTTATTTGCTAGAGAGGGTGAGCTTAACCCTCTTTTACATTCTCACGGAAATTGTAACGATGTCAGCAAAAGAAAACAAAAATCATGAAAAAATCGAAGGAATACATTACCTACCAAAATTTTGAACAGACAAAAGGGGAAGATTTTTAGATGATACAAATTTTCATCAACAGAATATACATA
>NW_010925643.1:0-636 GCF_000633955.1 Camelina sativa | reverse complement strand
AGGAGAAGAATGAAGCATTTGAAAAATTCAAAGGATTCAAGGCGTTAATAGAACAAGAATCTGGAGTTACTATCAAGAACTTCAGAACAGATAGAGGAGGAGAGTTTACATCTCCAGAATTCCAAAGTTTTTGTGAAAAGGAAGACATTAACAGGCAGCTAATTGCACCCTACACACCGCAACAAAACGGTGTTGTTGAAAGACGAAACAGAACGCTGTTAGAGATGACTTGGAGCATCTTAAAACACATGAACATGCCAAATTATCTGTGGGGTGAAGCTGTGAGACATGCGACCTATATCATTAACAGAGTGGGGACAAGAGCTTTGAACAATCTCACACTGTATAAGAGCTTCAAAAGTCGGAAAACAAACATAAAACATCTACGAGTATTTTGCTGTATTGGTTATGCAAAAACCGAGACTCCACATCTGAAAAAACTTGATGATAGGTCGAGAATGCTCGTGTATCTCGGAACAGAGCCTGGCTCAAAAGCATATCGCCTTCTAGATCCTGCAAACCGAAGAATTATAGTAAGCAGAGATGTAGTTTTTGATGAACACAAGAGATGGAAGTGGAATAATTCAGAAGAAATTTCTGAAGAATCTGGGATGTTCACCATTAGTTACAGCGATT
>NW_010925642.1:0-636 GCF_000633955.1 Camelina sativa | reverse complement strand
GTTGTTCCTAAAATTGATTGGGATAAACTTCGTGTTCCCTTTATAAAGCATTAACAATGTTAAGAATTTTATCTTAATCGTTTGCTATTCTTGAATTTTAAATTATTATTATCTGACATAAAATATAAACGATGCTTTATTTTATTATTCTAAAACCCGAAAGTTCGTTAAATCGATAATATAAACTAGAGATATTGACCTAATTACGAAATCTAAAAATAGTTTAAAGTTATTCTGATAAATCGTAAAGAAAACATATCTTAGTCTTGGACTTTAAAGTTATTCTCATAAATCGTAAAAAAAAATGGTATGCAATGTTTGATATATATATATAGTTCCTATATTCGTTGAGTGATATATNATATATAGTTCCTATATTCGTTGAGTGATATATTTTTACAAATATTTAAAACTTTTTAAAATCGTAAGTTTCTTAAAAGATTATGTAAATAATTTAAGTTTATGTAAATAAACAAATATATTGGTGATTACTGAGAATGAATATATACCATCGAATTTATCTAATGGTAAGTAATATTGAGATTTGATAATATCATAAATATACATTTTCCAAAAAAAAATAATAATGTATATATATATATATATTTTTCCGATTACAAGTTGAAAAAATCAAGA
>NW_010925641.1:0-637 GCF_000633955.1 Camelina sativa | reverse complement strand
TACAGAACAGGTCCCTCTGAAGGTAATCCTTCGAGGCTCCTTACAATCGCTCCGTCTTCTAGAGTTGACAGCATTACTGGGGAAGTACTAGCCACTACCAGTCTGCACTACAGAATTTATCATTCGGTATCCACAATAACTTTTTACTTGATAGTCTGATATGTCANAGAGCAATTAGTGAGGCATTTTACCGGTGATCGTCTACTTGTTGTTTTAACTCATATGTGGTAGGCATAATGTAATCCGTAATGTGATCATGAGACTTCCCACGGCGATAAAAAGAAGTACACTTAATGATCGTAGCCAGATCTACGCCATCCTCCTAATATGAGATGTAAAAGAGATTGTTGAAGTGTTGTGTTGGTTACAAATATGTATCAATGCATATTTCTTCTATTATTGGATGAAAAGAGATCACTAACCAAAAGGGGAAACTGTCCCTTGTCATCAAGCTTACGGACAATACATTTTGGCAACGTGCGTGAGTATATGTCAATGTCTTCCTCATTCAGTAGCCATTGATCCCGTCCACTGCAATAGTCAACAACCACATATTCACGAACACTTATGTTCCAAGCTAGAATACCTTTTTACAAGTAAAAGATATTCAGAAATTTATGAAACAGAGAAACTTATT
>NW_010925640.1:0-637 GCF_000633955.1 Camelina sativa | reverse complement strand
TGTGTTTATGGTGTTGTCTTCTAATTTCATGTGAGAAGTTAAAACTTTTTTTATTTAAATTGTATAATAGTGGTCTCAACTTTTCAGAAGATATTTCATTGGTGGTGTCAACATTTTAAGTATAGATTAAGAGATGAAGTTGTTGGATAACATGATAGTAGATGACTAGATGTTGTGATCAAAGAGTGGTACTTCACTTCTACACAAAACTATCATTTTATGCCTTTCTACTCTATATTTTATGTGACATCTGGTTATTCCTTTCTAATAATCTATTACTTCATCATTTCTTTTACACAAAATATTGGTAAAATAGATGTGAGCCTAATTTTGTGTACAATTTATTTCCTGAAAATACTATGCATACATCTACGCATATTACCTCACAACCAATCAAGAAAATTTTAAAATTAAATCAGTTAATTTTTTTTTCAGATGTGTATTACCAAATTCTAATAACCTCTTATGCTAATTCTTATTGTTTTTGGTTTCAAGGTCAATACTTGATCATAAGTCGGTTTATTGATCCATTCACAAACAAATATAAAGATTTCATAAGATTTCATAGACGTTATTCACTTAATTTGTACATGTTTTCTTTTCAAATACATTCTAATCCGATATTTTTATCTATTTC
>NW_010925639.1:0-637 GCF_000633955.1 Camelina sativa | reverse complement strand
CAAAGCTTATAGATTTCAAGAACTTCCTCAGGGATATCAATAAACCTCTCTTGTGTCGCTTCTTGTTTAATCAACTCATTAGGGAAAAGATGTGACAAATCTTCGGGTTTGATCGGTTCAAAAGTCTTGGGATGCAACGGTGGTGGAGGCTTCACTGAAAGATCAGCGACAAGATTGTACCATTGTTTTGGAATCTCAACGAATGATTTGTTGTGAGTAGATCTCGAAGTTGCTTTTGCTCTTATGCTAAATCCATTAGAAACCTTTGCTGGTTGATTTGATCTTTTTTTCAGCGTTAAATCATTCAATCCTTGATAATCACCTAATCAAATAAAAAAAAATTATAAAAAAATCTCAAGACAATATATATTGAACTTTAATGCCAAAAAAAGAAACAAAACAGAATAGATTTTGAATTACCTGTAAAGAAAACTTTAGCTGAGACTGATTTAGTGAATGGGTTTGGTGGCAAGAGCAATTGAGAGGCCATTTCTTGTTTCTTTTATCAGTTTCAAAGATATGAATTAGGGATTTTATCAAAGATAATATAGTTTAAAGCTTTGATGACTGTAGAGTCATAGAGAGAGATCGGTGAAGCATTTAAATAGTCATACTCCAACGAATACTTCCCGGCACC
>NW_010925638.1:0-637 GCF_000633955.1 Camelina sativa | reverse complement strand
AAGCCTTGAATCTAACCTAAGCTGACTTGAAAGCTTCATCTGGTCTTTGCTTAAACGGGGAGAGCTTAATTCTCAGCTCATCACACATTGCATCATCATAAAAAGCCACCTTGATTTCTTGCCAAGTTGTCAAAGATCCGGGCTTCAACTACTTTAACCATTGAGATGCTTCTCCTGCAAGTGAGTATGGGAATAGCTTGTAGTAGATGTAGTTTTCATTATCCCCATTAGCCTTGATACTAGTGAAAAGATTCTCAAAGTGCTCAATGAGGTCCAGAGGCTTCACATGTGCCAGGTTTGAGAAAGGTCGCTGCCCAACTAATGTGAAGTACGCAGGCTTAAGCTCATAGTCATTCCTTTGGAATGGAGGAGGAACAATGGCAGAGCGGTTCTCATAAACCAAATCAGCTATGTTGTAGTCTACAATAGTCCTGATCAACTCCCGGTTGTGGTCCTGTCGTCGAACCTGTTGCGCGTTGTTAACGTGGTTCACATCTTTACGTTCATCCACTGGAAGTGGGTGTCGAGCGACACCTTGGTTGTGTTGGTCGACACCATCGACGTTTTCATCAAAAACCACGATTTCAGCGATCACATTGCCTTCTGCATCAATCTTTTGGCCCTGCTCATTGCGCAA
>NW_010925637.1:0-637 GCF_000633955.1 Camelina sativa | reverse complement strand
TTGATTGGGTGGCCTGAAGGGTGCAGTTGAAAAGTTGTTAATCCTGAGCCGAGGTCTCTGAGGAGAAGACCTGAGGCTAAAAGAATCTCAGAAATGTATCTGTGATCTGTATTAGGATCATTGTTCTCGCATAGAGATGCAATGTAATCTTGGCTGGTTTCATCATGGCTAGAGTTTAGTCTCCTTAGCTTTTGAACCAAATGCTCAACATTCTGAAGCTTCTTTCGGTTCATCTCTGGCGAAAAGCTGGCTGTTTTCTTTGAGAAGCTATAAGCTGGATTCCACTGGTCCTCCTCGCAATGTTCAACACCTGACTCAATAAGGCCATTAACACCTGTTACAAAATCAATATCCAAGTCAGAAACTGAATGAAAATGATTGAAAACATAAAACCATTTGCATTTTTCCAATAAAGATGTATATATAGAGGTCTTACTGCCTTCACAAGCTTGGACTTTCACAGGAGATGGTTCGATCTCTCTGTAGATTGCTGCGTTGAGAACAGAAACTGGACTTGGATGTTCTGATGATCCATCTTCACTAAAAGGAGGACTGGACTTCTGAGAAAACATAAAAGAAAATTCTAGAATTTAGCAGCTGAAACTTTTTTAAGTACCAAACAATTTAGCAGTAGCAT
>NW_010925636.1:0-637 GCF_000633955.1 Camelina sativa | reverse complement strand
ATGAATCTTTATGTTATGTAACTGTATACCCATATATATGTTCTTTTAATTTGTTAGTGAAATTTGAATTGTTTTGGTTCGAATTGTATAATCTCTTTTCAATCTTTGTAACACTCTGTGAATCTGGGGTTTCGTTTATTAGATTAAAAAAAGTGTTGGGTCGAAATCAAAATCTGAAAAAGATAGGAATATTTACATTCTAACACACTTTTCTATAAAAATTTGCATTCTAACACACTTTTGCACCACCACACACTTTTTTTATAGTGTTTTACTTTCTTACCCTCTAACTCTTTCTCTCCAAACACATTACTTCTCAACACACATCTTTCTTTTATTTTTTATTTTTCACTCTATTTTCTTTCATTTATCTTTTTTTTTCACCCTCTCTAACTCTCTCTCTCTATTTCCAAATAATTTTTATTTTTTTATCTTACTCCCTTTCTTTGATATATGTATTTGAATAATCTTGAGTAGTGAATTATCTTAATTTTTATTTGTTTATCTTACTCCCTTTCTTTGATATATTTGTTTTGGGTTTAGGGTTTAGAGGTTTAGGGTTTAGGGTTTAGGATAGATATAATGAACACTCTCATGCTTAGTTTTTTAGGGGATATGATGAGGTTAAAATTGTTTG
>NW_010925635.1:0-637 GCF_000633955.1 Camelina sativa | reverse complement strand
TTCCCAATGTTTCCGTTTCCGGTCTGCTTCTTGATACGTCGCCGTTGGGCATACTTTAAGTTTAACCAGACGAATATAACCGGTTCTCGTGAACCCGAAAATTAAGTGCAAATTACATGATCGAAGAAAACCGCTTATGGGCTTTAATGAGAAATAGAACTTTGGAAGAGACATTTATGGGCTTTAATCTGTCTCTCCAAACCCATAGGCCTATAGACAGAGAAGAGTAGAAATAGTCCTTTGCTTAATAATTGTTTGATTGACTCAATCGTTATCGAATTAAGGTTAAATTAATCGATTGGTCTTTGATTAATGGATTTATATCTGCAATGACGTGCGCACTTGTACATTATAATCATCCATGTGAATAGCGAACAGTATGAGACTTCGATAATAAAAAAAAGAGACCCAATGTATAAAGTAAATTAACGCATTTACAATTATTAAATTAGCCGTTAACACCTCTTACTTAAACATCTCTAGACCGAACAAAGAAAGAGAGAAAAGAGAGAAAAGAAACAGAGCAACAATGGCGAAAGTAAATCGCTCCAAAATTGGTCTGTCACTGTTACTGTCGTTGTTGCTATGCAACTTTATCACCGATCTTGAAGCTTCTTCTTCACACCAAGATCTCGAC
>NW_010925634.1:0-637 GCF_000633955.1 Camelina sativa | reverse complement strand
AGACAAGATATGAAATGATATCAAGAAATGCAAGACATAGGTAAATGAAGATCATCAAATACAGGGAATTAAACACACCAAGAAAGTATCCTTCCTCTGGGGCACACCCAAAGTATCCTTATATTCAATTTATTTAAATATTAACACATCATTTTCATATTTATACCCAATTTCATAGGCACACTACATATACCAGTAAATTGTTTTCCTTGTGGGGGTACACTCCAACTAGATATCCCACTAAATGGAGGATACATTACTACATAATCGTCAGCCATTACGTGAACTACAACTTAAGAAAGAGATGAGAATGGAGAGACATCAAGTCTCAACTAAAGTGTCCTCCCAAGGTTTTATTATATGATTTCTCTAACTTCAAATTCATTAAGCAATAGATGTATCTCTATTCTGTAGGGAAGACATTAATGTGTTAACCACACTGGAGGAATTTGCCAGAATATTATAGTGGATATTGAGAGGACAGTCTCTCCCCAGACATAGCGGTACCCACCGTGAACTGGGTTAACAAAGGTATTAGTTCCCCAAATAAACAAACGAAGCCAAAACAAGGGCCCAAAATAGCGGTAAAACAAAAAACTGTCCAACATATAGGCCTAAAATACTTGTCATAAACATT
>NW_010925633.1:0-637 GCF_000633955.1 Camelina sativa | reverse complement strand
ATTCAGCAGCATGTTACCGTTACGTCGTCTATACGCAAATAGAAACACACCAAAATAAAAAAAAAAGGGATGAATTTAAAATATTTGTTAATTGAAGGGACCAAGTTGTAATCATGAAAACAAACAAGGGTTTAATCGTTTATACACTAATCATTAGTGATTGCAATTATAAACATACCAATATCAGTTTGGTCATTACAGCCATGGAAGACCTGCAAATAAGCAATAGTATCGTGCTTTAGGACAAAGAAAGATGACAACAAATTCAAAAATAAAGTAAGTGGTAGAGCAAAAAAGAAAAGAAAACAAAAGTCACTTACATTATTATAGTAGCGCGCATGTGGAGACCGGAAAGCTCAAACAGGAATTTACAATCCAGTAGGATGAATATTAAGAATAACCTGCAACGAGAATTTGAAAGACCAAACCAAAGAGTGAGTGATACAAGTTGAAGAAACAGTAGTGAAAAACAGGTCAGTATGTGATCAATAAGCTTCACGACAGAGAGTAAGATATCAAACACAGTCTTTAACACACAATAACCGGAGTTACCTTTGTAATGGGAGAACCTAGCTGGCAATGAGCTCTACGGGATGTGCCTTCACCTAATCCAGAAACCATTGAAACTTCTTGTCCC
>NW_010925632.1:0-638 GCF_000633955.1 Camelina sativa | reverse complement strand
GGGTGGGAAGTGCATCACCTTGACGTGAAGACTGCATTCCTTCATGGAGAACTAAAAGAAGAGGTGTTTGTTACACAATCAGAAGGTTTTGTAACAAAGGGATGTGAAGAAAAGGTGTATAAGTTACATAAGGCTCTTTATGGTCTAAGACAAGCTCCACAGGCTTGGAACACAAAGTTGAATTCAATTCTCAAGGAACTAGGCTTCATAAGATGCTCCAAGGAGGCTTCGCTATACAGGAAACAAGATGAGAAGAGTCTTTTAATTGTTGCGGTGTATGTAGACGATCTACTAGTCACGGGAACAAGCTTAAACTTGATAGTTGAGTTCAAAAGGAATATGGAAGACAAGTTTGAGATGAGCGACTTGGGAAAGCTCACCTATTACTTAGGCATTGAAGTGATTCAAGAAGAAGGCAGGATCGTTTTAAAACAAGAAAGGTATGCAAAACGAATTCTTGAAGAAGCTGGAATGAGTGAGTGCAATCCGGTTCTTATACCAATGATTTCTGGTTTGGAGCTTTCAAAGGCGGAGAATGAGAAACGAATCGACGAACAAAGCTATAGAAGAAACATAGGATGCCTTAGATACCTGATTCATACTCGGCCTGACCTTTCATTTAGTGTGGGAGTGTTAAG
>NW_010925631.1:0-638 GCF_000633955.1 Camelina sativa | reverse complement strand
GAATCGGTCTAAGATAATTATTCAAATAACAAATGCTGACTCAACAATCCCTCCCTTGAACTGAACTCGATTAAGAGTCACAGTTCACAATGCTCAACCCGAACGCTTCCCTGATTCGTTGAAATGATGCCATCTTCAATGGCTTTGTCATGATATCGGCCAACTGCTCCTCTGTGCTGCAATGAACCAACTCCACAACTCCTTCCTTAGTTAGTTCTCTGAGAAAGTGATAACGAACCCTGATATGTTTTGACTTCCCGTGCATGACTGCATTTCTTGACAACTTGATAGTGGAGGTGTTGTCACAAAACAGAGTCATCCTCTCCTCTTGTGCATAACCAATTTCTTTCAATATTCTCTTCATCCAGATAGCCTGACACGCACAGGTGGCTGCTGCTACATACTCTGCCTCGGTTGATGACAATGTCACGATCGGTTGCTTCCTGGATGACCAAGCTACAGCCCCTCCACTCAGTAGAAAAACATAACCGGAGGTGCTCTTGCAGTCGTCTATGTCCCCCGCATAGTCACTGTCGGTGTAACCCAAGAGATCCCCATTTCCTCCTCTTCCATACCATATCCCAAACTCCAATGTTCCCTTTAAGTACCTCATGATTCTCTTTGCTGTAGCTAGATGT
>NW_010925630.1:0-638 GCF_000633955.1 Camelina sativa | reverse complement strand
AGTTACAATGAGAGGGAAAGTGAACAGTTTTTAAACCGCGAAAAAAAAACACTCTCTGTCCCTATCGTCGGCGAAATCTAACCCTAATTCCGCCGGCGATAATCTGTCTTTTTCTACTCTCCCGCCGTCATCTCTCGCTGTCCTCGCTCGATATCCTCATTCGCTCTTTCTTCTCTTCGTCGTCGCTATCTTGTTCGTTTCCGTCTAAGCCATCTCGTCTAAGCTNTCTTGTTCGTTTCCGTCTAAGCCGTCTCGTCTTCGAGTTCCGGTATGTGTCTTCCTATTTATTTTTGAGTTACGGGCTGAGTTTGGACTGAGTTATCTTATGCTTTACGACTGAGTTATGTATTATGGCGAAGTTATTATATGCATTGCGTTTGCCATATGTTATGGCTGATTTATTTTATGCTTTACTATCAGATGGCTAAGGATATTTCTGAAGAACAAGCAAGGGATTACCCACCAAGACTTTGGCCAGAAATGAAGTCAATTCTACATACTAAACAAATTAACACCAATTTCATGATGTTAGAATTACCTCAGATTAGGGAATCAATAGGACTGGATTCGTGGAAAAAAACGAAGGATGTGCCAATTGGAATAATCTCTAAGCTAGTTGATAGCCAATTCGTCTGGTC
>NW_010925629.1:0-638 GCF_000633955.1 Camelina sativa | reverse complement strand
TTTTGATTTTACTTCAGGATGATTTGAAATATTAGCTTCCCATTTACATGTATTTTGAGTCATAGGTTGCTGGAAGTTTTTAAATTTTGGGGTTTTATATAAGCAACCATGTATCTTCTAATTACCTTAGGGTTAGTGGTTTTGATAGTTTGATTCCTAAAAACGTTAGGTCTAGAGTTCGAGATACTTTATCAGTTTATCCAATGTTTACTTACCACAGGAGATCCCTGATCTTGTTCTTAATTCTTGCTCTGCTCGCATTAACCACATCACCGAGCCAAGGCTTTCTAGGTACCAAGAATAAGATAAAATCTGAAGTCTTTCTCTCACCAAAACTGGTGATGAGTCCTGGATCAGTTTCAAATTCTTACTTCTTCGACATGGAATTCCCAAGAGGGCATATCGGCCTCAAAGGTTTCGATGCTGAATTAGTTGACGAAACGGGCAAACCCGTCCCTCTACATGAGACATATCTCCACCATTGGAATGTCTATCCTTTCTATGCGCGTAAAGGTTCTTCTGAGCTTCCACGTCAAGAAATGTTTAAGAATCACGGGTTTTCAAGGAAAGATTCCGAAAGCAATCTTGATTCGACATCATCGGATATTATTATTGTTAAAAACGGAGGGTTGTGCATG
>NW_010925628.1:0-638 GCF_000633955.1 Camelina sativa | reverse complement strand
GCGGTTCCTATTAATTGTGAATAAAAGCTGGCTTGTAGCATCAAATGTTGTCAAAACTGTTTGAATCACCCCCCGGCTGTAAAAGCAATTTATCAGAACAGGATTACACGAATCAGGCCTGTCAAGAAGGATAGCATCGATGAAGTCAACAACTTTGCCAAGGTAGCGACATTTAGTTGACACTGAGGCCTCGGGAACAATCTCATGGCCTCCAAAATTCAAGTGGTCCAGGGAGATTGAAGCAAAAGTTGACGCAACTAACTTAGATGACGGAGAAACATTGATTGTATCTTCTCTCCTACGAGATGGGAGCAGCATTGCCTTCCCTAACTCTTGGAATATGTAAGTGATGTGGAAGGACAGTGATCTCACCATGTCACAGCAAGATGTATAATAGGATCCATCTTTTTCATGTTCTCTATTGCCAGAAACGTCTGATGAACTAGAGGGACCATCAGTAACAGGTCTTGGTTGAAAACCGGTTGATGCACGCCCAAGATCACGGTAAAGATTTATTAAATCAAAGAATTGAGATTCTGCACTCCATCCTGCCGTCCTCCTTCTAAAAGATGGATCAAGGAACTGTCTAAAAGAATTGAACCTTTGGCCTTCTGTCGCAGTTATAACCAATTCTGCTT
>NW_010925627.1:0-638 GCF_000633955.1 Camelina sativa | reverse complement strand
GCTTTAAGTAATGGTCCTTGTCAGGATCCAGAACTTCGATTGACTCACATGATCAATCGCCACACAAACTCTTGGCACAGGGATCTGCTCTACGAGCATTTTGATCCCGTAGATGCCGCTTTGATAGAAGCTTTGCCTTTAAGTAATTGTTCCCGGGCAGATTATTTAGGTTGACACTTTACTAAGCATGGCAAGTATACGGTAAAATCAGGTTATGAGGTGGCGCGTTATGCGACCCCGAATACCTTTCAACCTACTGGGGCAGGGCCAGAGTTAACCCCTCTTTTGGCTAAGGTTTGGAAGGTTCCATGTCCACCCAAATTGCAGCACTTTATGTGGCAAGTATTGACGGGTTATATTTCGGTATCGGCGAATTTAAAACGTCGAGGGATAGATTGTGATGTTGACTGTGTATGGTGTGGGGCCGATGTGGAAGATATAAATCACGCTATTTTTGTGTGTCCACCGGCTCGCCAGGTTTGGGCTTTAGCGAATGTTCCGGTAGGACCACAACTTTTCCCCACGGAGTCAGTTTATGCTAATGTGGATTATTTCTTGGGTTCAACTAACCCGGGTTCACAGGTCGCCGCGTTTCCTTGGATAATGTGGTATATTTGGAAAGCACGGAATGCTCGAGT
>NW_010925626.1:0-638 GCF_000633955.1 Camelina sativa | reverse complement strand
TGTAAATAAATAAATGCTAATTAACTAATTCAATCGTTACTTTTGCAAAGAATTTACTTCTTCCAGGACTACACGAAGATTTCACATGTTACGTCGCAACTGATTCGAATACGAACGATGAAAGCGATTCTGATAGCTGTACTGATGAGAATTCATGTGAGATAAATGAAAACAATATGACATCTGACATGTTTCTTGGGTTTCATCCCATAAAAGCTAAGTTACAAAAAAATGGTATATCTTGATGCATATGTGAATTGTTATATGATAGTTTTGTAATTATGTATTTTTTAACTAATATATATTTAAAATATTAACAACTNGTATAGGTTATTATGATGATGGAGATCCTTATTTTTTATGTGAAAATTGTGGAGCATATATGTGGTATGGAGAACGGGTGAATAAACGGACTAAAAAGGCAAAGCCGGATTTTTCATTGTGTTGCCATCGTGGCAAAGTAATACTTCCTACGTTGAAGACTGCACCTAAATCGTTACTATCGTTGTTTTATAATCATGACGACCGGAGTAAAAACTTCCGTGATAACATACGGGCATACAACATGATGTTTTCGTTCACATCTCTGGATGGTAAAATTAACCATTCCATAAATAATGGTAGGGGTCCTTATCTAT
>NW_010925625.1:0-638 GCF_000633955.1 Camelina sativa | reverse complement strand
AGACAACAAACCTCGGTAAGAGCAGTATAAGAACTCGGCTGGCTCTTTAACTGGTAAAAGAGGTAAGCAGCATAGGCAACGAGCATTACGCAACTGCTGAATCTTGAGAGAGCAAGCTCCGATGACCCAGCATGAACCTCACTGTGCGTGTAATGAAGAACTGTGGGGAAGAGTAATCCCATGACAGCCATCAAAAGCAATCCTGAATTCACAACGGCGTTTCCCTGGTGTTACAGAATAGATAACCTCAGAAACATGGTACATATTACAGAACAAATACATTGAAGAAAAGAAGAGAACAAGTGAATGATATGCCTACTTTGTCAAAGACTTGCTCTTTCTGGGAATATACAAGACCACCACAAAAAAAGGCGCAGCCAAGTACAAGCAACATGTTAGAAAGGATGGAGCCGAGCAGTGTCAGCTGAACAACGCGTATCATTCCAGTTTTAAGAGCGAAAATCGATATGATCAGCTCTGTCACGTTTCCAAATGTAGCGTTTAGGAGGCCTCCAACTGTTACATTTGTATACCACGTCAAAAAGATATCAGGAGAAAACGAGGTAAACACCGAAATAGAATGGCTATCACAAGAATCATACCAGTTGAACCCGTGTAACAAGCCAATTGCCTGTCAC
>NW_010925624.1:0-638 GCF_000633955.1 Camelina sativa | reverse complement strand
TAAGATAGATCAAATTTTAAGTTATATTTATGTGTTAGTTTTGTTTATTATAAGATTATAATTGTATTTGACTGTTAATTATGGGATTTAACCCACAGTTTACCGCAAAATAATTTGTTCTCTACATTACCATAAATTACTCAATTTAATATATCTAATATTGATAATGTTAGCAAATAATGAAATGATAAATTATATGTGTAACACTAAATTTATTATAATTAAATTTATATTCATATTGATCTAAATCCTTCGCACAATATAGCTCCATCGCGTGATATTTGTTTCCTTGATTTCTTTGCAACTCTAGTCTACGTCATGTCAGCTACATATCAAAAGAAACTTTCTAATGACTCCATGAATCGCTAGATCTCATTTACGTTTTATATCTTTCTCACGAAATTTCTACTTTTGCAAGTTCAATGCAGTTCTTCTTTATGTGCAACCCATAGAGGTAAACAATAGGTTGTCGGTTGAATTCCTTGTCGTTTGATTGTATTAATCTTTTTAATCATCAGAAAATATGTTACCACTATATGTCATTATTCATATTTAATATTCTAATATTATTATATCTTATTGCTATAAAACTCTTTACCACCATATGTCACTAATCATCTATACATTTTTCAAAAAAA
>NW_010925623.1:0-639 GCF_000633955.1 Camelina sativa | reverse complement strand
GCCAATGGTCGAGAGTGCGGGGAAAGTTACGGATCCTAGCTCTGTTACATCTTCTGTTCCATTGGCTACTGAACAGGTGGTTTTGGGAATTGCAGAGGAGTGGACAGAAGTTACTACTTTGGGTGGTAAAAACACGCAAGCAATGCAAAAAAAACTAGTTTATGGTGCTGTTCAAATTGCTTCTCCTCCCGGTTTGATGCTTTGCGGGATGCTGAGGAAGGGGAGATTGAACCTGATGCCGATCTTGCTACGGTTGAGAAGTTTGGAGCTCCTCCTGTCTCTGTAACAGGAACTGAGTCTGTCTTGGCGTCAGCTCATCAGCCATCAGCGCCTAAAGATCATGTTGCTCTTCGTGTGAAATAGCCGAGGAATTCGAAGGATGCTCATAAGTTTTTGTCTAGCTCATCTCAGAAAAATAAGGACGTTGGTCCTAGAAAGTTTTACAAAAAGAACTCCTCTCGCAACCGTTAATGTCGTGTTTTTTTGGGAATATTCGGGGTTTTAACAAGTCAAATAAACAGGATGTTGTTAGAAGTGGGTCAGGAAACATGGTTTTCAGTTTGGTTGTCTTTTGGAAACGAAGGTTCAAGAAAAAAATGTGGATCGTGTAATGAAAAAGGTTTTTGGTGATTGGCACCT
>NW_010925622.1:0-639 GCF_000633955.1 Camelina sativa | reverse complement strand
ATGGAAGAGCAAGATATCGTTTCGGAAATCTATATAACTCACTTTTTTAAGGTTTTTAATTTAGAAATCAGATGTTGAGACGAAAATATATAATAGTTGAGTAAAAACCCCACAAGTGAAACCAAAAAAATAGACATAAGTCGTGAAAAAATAAAGTGAGGCAGGGGAAATTAGGGTTTTCAGTCGTATGTTAGAGGTAGAAGACGAGGATATTCTGGTAATTTCGGGTTCATTAAACTTAAAATCGAATGTGTACATACATATAAACGTGTACGTACATATGAACTTATACATACATAATGTTCTTGAGATTAGTGTACGTACATAACGTTCTTTTGCTTAGTGTAGGTCCATAAATCCATTTTAATGAACAATATTATTGTAATTTTGTAGCCATCTTCAGCATATCTTCTTCTATAACCCTAGCTAATATTGTCGTTGTTGTTCACCGGAAATGGAACAAGTAAGAGATGTTACTAGAAAAAGTAAGAGATGTTACTAGAACAACCTATGTAATTCGTAATTGTTTATTCATTTATTATATTTTCGAGAGGTAATGAACAATAACCACACAAAATTACATTTTAACTTGAGAGGGTAATATTTAGATAACATAAATATATAATACTCAGTTCAACT
>NW_010925621.1:0-639 GCF_000633955.1 Camelina sativa | reverse complement strand
CCCCCCCCCCATTTTCATCTTCATTAGTGTCAACCTGCCTTTCAGTCTCGTCATCACAGTGGTCAGTAAGAACCGCATAAGAATTTGAGAGAATAGACCCTTCTCCAACTTGTTTCTCCTTTCGCGGACTACCTTTGGAAGGACTTGACTTATTACCCGTTTTTTGAGGAGTAATCCAACCTTGATGCTCCCCTGCTTCCTCGAGACTTGGAGTACCCTCGCTCCCTACTACTTGGACTACATTGACATCCTCTTGTACCTTCTCTTTCATAGGACTACTCACAGCAGGAGTCTTCTCAACTACTAGTGGAGTATCCTCCGGACTGGTAGCGAGGCACCCTGACGTCAGATGACCCCATTTCCCACATCCACTACACTTAGGCGGGAGCCAAGGATAAGAGTAGCTAACAACCACATCAAGTTCACCTTCTTCCTCTCCTGCTAAATGGAACTCCATCGGCAAAGTTCTCGTTAAATCTGCTTCTAAAAGGATTTGAGCCTCATCAAAACTGACACAAGATTCCGTTTTTGGATGAAGTTTTATTGGTTTCCCAACTGCACTAGCTAAGAATTCCAAACCCTTATGTGTAAACATAGTATGTGGAACATTCTTTAGCACAACCCAGAGCCGAACAGAAC
>NW_010925620.1:0-639 GCF_000633955.1 Camelina sativa | reverse complement strand
TCTAGACGATAGAGTCGTATTTCCAGTGGAAGTGAAATCATATCAATACGAGCAAGCTTTAAAAATNTTATGCCCGATTCAGTGGGCATATATCATTCCGGCGCATCATCAATGCTTGGAGTTAGAACCAATGACCATCAAGCTTCAGAGACCGCAGACAAGCCCAACCATAGTACTAAGCCGGATGACTTGAACATGGCAGTCCAGAGAAGCTGACCGGAGGAAGCAGACCGGAGTTGACCATGGTGAAAGATCTAGTGGAGAGGAAAGCTGGTGGAAGGTGATGAATCAGCTCCAAAGCATGTGTGGTAGTGTCAAAGTTGTTAAGAGCTGATTGAATGTGCACTAGTTGAGATCTTCTAGGCACAAGGTTTCAAGACTCAAGACATGGCCCAAACCATGACCAAGTCAAGAGAGTGGTCCCAAAGATGATTCAAACCACATCTCTACTTTAAAAGGCTATCCTCTAAACTCTATCTTTTAATTAATTTAAATTCATCTTAATTCAAATTTTAAAATTTGAATTTCAAGTTTGAATTTATTTAATTCTATATTTATCTAAAAATATTTTAATTTGTTTTTAAAAATATTATAAATTCGTTTTTAAATATTTTTTCTTAAAATAAATATAGTATTTTT
>NW_010925619.1:0-639 GCF_000633955.1 Camelina sativa | reverse complement strand
ACATTTTCACCCAGAATCATTAACAAAGCTTTTTACTTCTTTAAATCTATGATATCTCGGTTTTAGTCTGTTTCGGGACAAAATGGGTATAATTGTTGTCTAAACACTTCAAATTCAACCCGAACTCGTATAATTAGTCAAATAAATTGGATTGTTACAAATTTTGACCCTAGAAACAGTAACAAACCAGTTTACTGCTTTGAATCAATGTTTTCTCGGTTTAAGGTTGTTTTGGGATAAAACAGGTTTAAGTGTTGTCTAAACACTCCAAATTCATCCCAAACACTTACAATTAGTCAAATGCATTCGACTGTAACGCATTCANCATTCAGACCCTAGAAACAGTAACAAAGCTGTTTACTGCTTCGTATCAATGTTTTCTCGGTTTTAGCCTGTTTGGGGACAAAATGGGTATAAGTGTTGTCTACACACTCCAAATTCAACCCGAACTATTATAATTAATCAAATGCATTGGATTGTTACATGTTTTGACTCTAGAAACAGTAACAAATCTGTTTACTGATTCGAATCAATGTTTTCCTTGTTTTAGCCTGTTTTCTCGGTTTAAGCATGTTTTGGGATAAAGCGGATCTAAGTGATGTCTAAACACTCCAAATTCATCACGAACTCTTACAATTA
>NW_010925618.1:0-639 GCF_000633955.1 Camelina sativa | reverse complement strand
ATCTTTGTTCCTCCTTTTGGTGATAGAGTATCCAGCCGGAATAACATAGCTTTTCCGGAGATTTACATCAACCCTATGACATTTTGTCGATATCACAAAAGATTGTATCATATCATCAAATTAAATGGATATTTTTAGTATATCCTCCCAAGNCGAGATTTTCAATTCCTTCTATCCAAATCAAACCGTCATAATTATCTACAGAAATTTAACATTTTAGAAAATATAAAATTTCTTGAAACAAATATTTACAAAAGATTTAAGTATTTATTTCCACTTTCTTAAAAAAATTTAAATTGGATATGAATATTTGATTTATGTTTTTTTTCTTCTAATTTTCGTTTTTAAAAGAAAAATAATTTTAAAAGTGAAACAAAAGGTCTGTAGAAGTTTACTAATTTTAAAAACAGAGATATTCTCAAAGAAATATTTGTAATATATTCTAGTATTTATTTTCTATTACTTTTAAATTTTAAACGAGACATAAAATTTAGATTTCTGATTTTTTTTATTAAAAATATGAAAAACTTTACTATTTATAATATATTATTTATCCGTCTAAAGCAATTTCAAATAAACAATAATAGTAAAATGTTAAAAAAAACTCTTCCTAATCTTCCTTAATCTCTTTCCTTCTTG
>NW_010925617.1:0-639 GCF_000633955.1 Camelina sativa | reverse complement strand
TTGGAAGCTTCCTTCCTGTGGCGAGTGACTCGACTGACTTTGAGGAAGCAATCCGCTCTGCACGCGACTATGAAGAAGCACAACCGGAGGTTCAAAGACCAGGTCTTGGCTGGCCTACGGAGTAAATCATTGCGTTAGTTGGTCGAATGCTTTTACAGTTCTTGTTAGGTTTGGTTGGATCAATTGTTATGTGTGAAATGTGATGATGGGATAAGGTTGAAAAGATGTTTAAGGTAGAAGACTCTTTGTTTTAATTGCTACATTTTTTATAAAGTTTTTTTTTTGAGTTTGAAAAGCATTCCATATATTTTTAAGATCATCGGTGACTTGAGAAGCTTTCTCTGTTTCTTGCTCTGCTTTTATATATAACAAACGTTTTTATAAGGACTTGTTAAATTATAGTTTTGGAGATAGAGATAGATCCTCTGAAATTGTATCTTTTAACAAAACTTGTTTAAACGAATATCAATATCTTCTTGGTATAGTATAAAAAAATTATATAATGATCAAATTTATATGACAAGGCTTAGTAATAGTTACGACTTGAGATCAATAAGACAATAACTCCCAGTCGATTGTCAAATGTACAAATAGAACTATCTTATTTATTTTATTGTGATTATCATACTTTACCACAAA
>NW_010925616.1:0-639 GCF_000633955.1 Camelina sativa | reverse complement strand
GATGTAACAAGGACACTGCCTGAGAGAGGGGTAGGTTGGGTGTAGGAACGGGGCTAGGAGAAGGCGGACGAGGTAGGCCAGGGGAAGAAATCACTTAAACTTCCTTCAGAACTTGTGGCGTTTACGTTTCGTATTGTCATTTATTCCGGCAGTGCAAACCCTCTTTTCTGCTTTGTAACCATCAAACCCTTTATTTATCAATTACTCTTTTTGTCCACTTTTGGGATTAAATGCAGCTCACGCTAAAGTTATTTCCTCTTTTAGCCAATTTTTTGATTTACATATCCTATAATGAATATCGGAGTGCCTTTTCGTAGTTTTATTAGCTTCAAAATGGGGGGTCTGTTGAGTGATTTCAGTGAGCCGAGTCGCTCCAGTTTGTGGGCAGTGTTTGCACCGCTGTGAAGAGTTCGCTCTCTCTGTGCGTCGCTGCAGCTCCTTCTCTGAAGTCGAGCTTGCACATGCGATGTCCTGTGACTTGCTGCACCCTCACTGTGATAACTCACCTTGCCTTCATTGTTACTTTTCGAGTCAGTTAGCGGGGCTGATTTCTCATTATCTTTTTATTGCCATATTGTAATTTTTTTTTAAGTGTTGATACCTCATGTCATCAACCAGTGCACTCCATATTAGTAACGT
>NW_010925615.1:0-640 GCF_000633955.1 Camelina sativa | reverse complement strand
GGGAGATTCACAAAAAGGCTAGGGAGACGTGTGTGCCACTTTGAACATACTCATGGTTGGGATGTAAAGCCTGTGAGGTTTTCGCTTTCAACTTCTGATGGTCAAAATGCATCCTGTGAATATTACCTGGACGATGTAGAGAGAGACGAAGCACTCGGACAACACAAGAGGGGTTGCTGGATCGAGTATAGGGTTGGAGAATTCATAGTGAATGGATCAGAACCATCAACCGAAATCCAATGGTCGATGAAACAGATAGACTGCACGCACTCGAAAGGTGGGTTATGTGTTGATTCAGTCTTCATAAACCCAATTGGTGATCTGAAGGAAAACAGAAAGAAAGATTTTGTGAATTAGCTTTAAAGAGAGATGATCACACACACCAAAAAAAGCTTTTGATTCTTGCATAAGGTTAAATTCTTATTAGTGGTTTTTTCCTTTTTTTTTTTTTTGGGTCAACAAAATTCTTGTTAGTGGTTATGTCGTCGTTTTTACTGGTTCCCAAAATTAGGGTGCATCGAGTCGACGATACGGTAACTAAATTTCATTTTATTATTGTGCATTTCATCGAGCATTTTTGTTTGTTTTGTATTTTTACTTCATACTCATTTTGTTACACATTTTAGGCGAGAGGACTCTT
>NW_010925614.1:0-640 GCF_000633955.1 Camelina sativa | reverse complement strand
TACTCTTTCTAGGGTCAAAACATGTAACAATACAATGCATTTGACTATTTATAAGAGGTTGGGTTCAATTTGGAGTGTTTAGACAACACTTAAACCCGTTTTATCCCAAAACAGGCTTAAACCGAGAAAACAGGCTAAAACCGAGAGAAACATTTATTTGNATTTGATGCAGTAAACAGCTTTGGTACTCTTTCTAGGGTCAAAATATGTAACAATACAATGCATTTGACTAATTATAACAGGCTAAAGCCGAGAAAACGTTGATTCTAAGTAGTAAACAGCTTTGTTACAGTTAGTAGGTTCAGAATGTGTGACGTTCCAATCCATTTATTTAATTGTAAGAGTTCGGGATAAATTTGGAGTGTTTAGACAACTCTTAAACCCGTTTTATCCCAAAACAGGCTTAAACCGAAAAAATAGGCTAAAACCGAGAGAAACATTGATTTGATGCAGTAAACAGCTTTGGTACTCCTTCTAGGGTCAAAATATGTAACAATACAATGCATTTGGATCCAGCACTCTACCAGCAGTTCTACCAGCAGCAAGGTCAACATTTTGACACTCGTGGTCCAGCTCGACCCCCCTACTCGAGAACGTACTCGACCGAGTCCCGGTCGATTCCCATCGTCGAGCTGCCCCA
>NW_010925613.1:0-640 GCF_000633955.1 Camelina sativa | reverse complement strand
TTGCTGTTTGTTTAAAACGGTGACCACGAGGTTGACAAGGTCCTCTAATCAAATATTTGCGCCGTACTTCATCTCTTTGATTAGGATGATAGCTTATAATTCTTTTCCTCTTTGCTGGATCCCATGGCAAATCATCCAAATCAATATCATCAGACGGTGGAGTCTTCCTTTTCACGACGAAGCGATCCATTTTGTTTATTGTTTCCTACACACAAAAGTCAAAATCATATAAGAGTGAGCTGTGAGCATGTGAAGATCATGGACGATTAACACAAACAGAGCTATCAAAATCATATAAACTATAAAGAGTGACAGTTAACACCAACAGATAGGTAAATTTAATAAATTCGAAACTAAAACAAAGCAAAATCACAATTTTTTTGACATTAACACAAACAGAGCTTAAGAAATTTATTTTTAATAATAGACAGTATTGAACTTAGTTAAGCAAATTTAATATACAAAAAGTTTATATTCAAGTACCTGGAAATCTAATCTTAGAAGTTATAACTCTTGAGTTTTGGAACAAAGAAGAAGAAAACTCATATACAATATCTGAAATTTGAAAAAGAACAAAGAAGAAGAAGCTGAACAGTTGTTTTTCGTTTTTAGGAGGCTCACGTAGGTAGACAAAAAAAAA
>NW_010925612.1:0-640 GCF_000633955.1 Camelina sativa | reverse complement strand
AAAACCAAGTCTTGGAGGAGAAGAACAGGTGCTGAAAGTTAGCTATGAAGATCGAAGTGGTAGAGGCAGAGGAAGAGGAATGGGACAAGGAAGAGGAAGAGGTAGAGGAAGATTCTTCAACAAAGGAACAGTAGAGTGTTTCAAGTGTCACAAACTTGGACACTTTCAATACGAATGTCCAGGCTGGGAAGGTAAAGCAAACTATGCCGAAGTAGATGGTGAAGAAGATGTGTTGCTGATGGCATTTACAGGAGGCCATGTAGAAAAGGAGGGAGTTTGGTTCCTTGATTCGGGGTGTAGCAATCACATGTGCGGAGATAAGTCATGGTTCTCCATGCTTGATGAAGAATTTTGCCATACGGTGAAATTGGGAGACAACTCATCACTGCTAGTCATGGGAAAAGGAAGTGTGAGCCTACGTGTTGATGGAAGGTCACACACAATCACCGATGTGTATCTTGTTCCTGGTTTAACTAGCAATCTCATCAGCATTGGACAACTCCTTGAGAAAGGGTGTGATGTTCTGATGCAATCTGGGGTATGTAAGCTTTATCATCCTGACTTGGGTCTAGTCATGCAGTCAAGGATGACGACAAACAAGCTGTTCAAGATTGTGGCAACAAAGAATGTGTTGAATGTC
>NW_010925611.1:0-640 GCF_000633955.1 Camelina sativa | reverse complement strand
TACCCATTTTGTCCTGAAACAGACTAAAACCGAGAAAACATTGATGCCAAGCAGTAAAAAGTTTTGTTACTCTTTCTAGGGTCAGAATGTGTGACAATCAAATGCAATTGACTAACTGTAAGAGTTCAGGATGAATTTGGAACGTTTAGACAACACTTAAACCCGTTTTATCCCAAAACATGCTTAAACTGAGAAAACAGGCTAAAACCGAGAGAAAACATTGATTCGAGGCAGTTAACAGCTTTGATACTGTTTCTAGGGTCAGAATGTGTGGCAATCCAATTAATTTGACTAACTTTAAGAGTTCGGGATGAATTTGGAGTGTTTAGACAACACTTAAACCCGTTTTATCCCAAAACAGGCTTAAATAGAGAAAACATTGANTAGGGTCAGAATGTGTGACAATCAAATGCAATTGACTAACTGTAAGAGTTCAGGATGAATTTGGAACGTTTAGACAACACTTAAACCCGTTTTATCCCAAAACATGCTTAAACTGAGAAAACAGGCTAAAACCGAGAGAAAACATTGATTCGAGGCAGTTAACAGCTTTGATACTGTTTCTAGGGTCAGAATGTGTGGCAATCCAATTAATTTGACTAACTTTAAGAGTTCGGGATGAATTTGGAGTGTTTAGACA
>NW_010925610.1:0-640 GCF_000633955.1 Camelina sativa | reverse complement strand
AGAACCGTCAACAAAACAACAGAATCCGGTATAAACAGTAGGAAGAAAAACTCCTCCCCTCACCAACCGAGGCACAAAAATCGTTTGCATAAACTGAATCAGTGGGAACACCAATTGTGCTCATCGGGATATTGGAAAGAGCCCAAGACTGACGCGCGGACGGACACTCAAAAAAGGCGTGATTGACAGTTTCGAGAGTAACACCACACCAAGCACACTCCAAAAGGATAAATCATCAGATCAGAGACTAATGATCAGATTCAGATCCAGTTTGGTCTGGTCATCTATTACCTAAACTTCAGTTCTTCACTTTAAGATATTTTTCCAAATAACACTCCACAGTTTGTGGAAGGAACCGAATAGGAAGGCATGGTGACCCACCTACCACCAGTGCTACTATTATCAAGCTTATTGACAAAAACATCCGCAATCGATTCAGCACCATCACCACAGGTGCTTACGCTGACGGCCTCCGCTATTGGTTTCACATAAGACGGTCCTAAGCTACTTATGTTGTTGCAATTTTAGCCATAAAATTTAGCTCATTAGACTTTAATTTCAACTCTCAATGTTGCATTCATTGTATAAACGTTTTTTGTTGAAAAAAATTTACATTCATATAAGAAAAAAGATGAAATAA
>NW_010925609.1:0-640 GCF_000633955.1 Camelina sativa | reverse complement strand
GGAATGATTTGCAGGGACTATGCCTACCCAAGACCTGTTGCCATAGCAGTGGCTCAGCTTGTAATGTCAGTAGGACACATCTTCTTTGCATACGGATGGCCTGGAGCTATGCATATCGGCACATTATTGATTGGACTCGGATATGGTGCTCACTGGGCCATCGTCCCAGCCACTGCCTCTGAGCTCTTTGGCCTAAAGAAGTTTGGAGCTTTATACAATTTTCTGACGCTTGCCAACCCGGCTGGGTCCTTGGTCTTTTCGGGTCTGATTGCAAGTTCCATTTATGACCGCGAAGCAGAGAATCAAGCTCACGGGTCCATGTTCAATCCTGACCACGTCCTGAGATGCCAAGGTTCCATCTGTTACTTCTTGACGTCACTCATAATGTCTGGATTCTGCCTCATTGCAGCCGCCTTGAGTATGATTCTTGTGCAACGTACCAAATTGGTTTACACAAATCTCTACGGCAAAACCCGCAGCTGATTTTAAGATACCATATTACGAATTCGACCAAGAAAAAAAGGCTTGGTTCTTTGATTTCATACCTATGATTGTGTTCATCATCTTATTCTTTGGCTTGGTCGTCGACTTCCACATGCATGTGTATTTGTTTATGCAACAAATTTTTTTGCCCGGTGTT
>NW_010925608.1:0-640 GCF_000633955.1 Camelina sativa | reverse complement strand
TTTTTTTTTCTTTTTCATATTGAGTTTAGTACTTTGATAGATAGATTTAAATTGCTATATCAGTGATTGAACTGTTAGAGAGGTTTTAGGTTTTAGGTTTTAGGTTTTGGTTTTGATTTTGTTGTTGTTGTGCAGGAGTTACGGAGGTTGTCACTTCCTTGGCGATATGACTGTGAGTAACGGTGGTTTCCCAGGAGATTACTATCGTCATAATTTTGACTCTCCCGGCGGCTTTGATAGCCCTAATGCTTCCGATTGTTTCAAGAGAAAGTTTGTTGAAGATGAAACTTTTGGTGTCCCGAGAACCGTTTTACCATTGTCTGACTTGTCATCCTCCGAAAGGAAAAAGTTGATTCATAAGCTTCGACAGGAGCTGCAACAGATACGCTCCTTTCAGAAGACTGTCGACCTTCCCAAGTCTACGACTCTCACTAGTACACCTGCTTGCAATTTGCCTCGTCCCAAGAAGAGTTTTGGTATGTCACGTTGCTCTACTACTAACCCAGAAGGCAAAAGGGCACCCAAACCTGAGCCCGTTTCCACTTTTACAATGCTTCAGATGAAGCAATGTGAGATCCTCTTGAAACGATTGTTGTCGCATCAGCATGGTTGGCTTTTTAAAACTCCTGTTGATGTTGTC
>NW_010925607.1:0-640 GCF_000633955.1 Camelina sativa | reverse complement strand
AAAAAAAATTGAAAAGCACGCGGATCCAATATATACCCGATCCGGAAGTTCTTGGGTTGGGAAGCATTTAATGCACTACGATCTCTTTATGTTTTCTATTCTGTACGATAAAACAATTATATGAAATGTATCCAAACGTGTTGGGCTACCCTTTACACAGGCCCAATTCAATATTATATGAAATGTATCAAAACGTGTTGGGCTACCCTTTATATGTAGATACTAAAAAAAGAAAGAGTAAGATAACAAATTCTAATGTTATGATTAGGACGTAATTCACGTTAACAAATACAAATCAATCATGTGAGATCAAATCTACGAGTATATCATGCGACATAAATAAATTGACTGTAACAAATTAATTGATATACTTGCCATTAAAATCTTCCATAAATCTGAATATTCGCAAAATGCCATTTATGGCAACAAACCAATCTTGAAATACAATAATTAATAATTAATATCTGTGATGGGACACAATAATAAATTAGGGAGATAATTATGCTAATTTATTATACTACTGTAAATTAGTATTTACAGAGAATTAGGAACCAACCATATCAACACTCTTTGACATTAAAACCCCCTAAAATCTTAATATTCAAAATATACCATTTGTAGCAACTAACCAGTCTTGAAA
>NW_010925606.1:0-640 GCF_000633955.1 Camelina sativa | reverse complement strand
TCAAAAATTAAAATAATTCTTAAACTTTGTGCTTTTAAGTAAAAAAACTTGTATAATAGAAGAGAATTATAAATGTTTTTCGTTAGCAGTCGAATTATATTATTATTTGTAAAAAAAAATTATAAAACCAAAGTGAAAATTTAGAGCAACTTTTAATCTAAAACTTGAGTGATCGGGAGACTTTGGCTCATGAGTTGATGACAAACACCAAGCTCGTAGCTTTTACATGGGCCGAGATATTAGCTTTGGACTTTTTGACTTATAAGCCCGTAGGCCCGTTGTATAAAAATTGTTCACCTCACTTAATTTCTTTTAAAATTTGATTATGGATGTATTTTTGATAAAATACACTGTAAACTATAAGGATACGTAAAAAAAACAATAACATGAAAGAAAGAAACTTGAAACTTGAATTCATCATGGAGCACACAAGTGTGCAGAACTGCCGATCATAGCAATGACATCTATGAAGCTAATAATTATCAACCGTGGAATTCCACCTGCATCCTAGATCTTTTGCGCGATCTCAAAGCATAATTTGTATTGTTGTAATTTCATTTGTATATACAAAATTTTAACGTCAATTATCAGATTAGTTCATATTTTACAGCCGTAAAAGGTCTAAATGGGTCGTTCTTCT
>NW_010925605.1:0-640 GCF_000633955.1 Camelina sativa | reverse complement strand
TTCATGCGTGATAATGATCACAGCATCATTCTCACCAACCTGAACGAAAAAATATTAATTTTATTAAAGCAATAAAATGAAAATTGAGTAATACGAAAAGATGAAGCCACTAAAAATATAGCCTAATCCACTTGTTAGGAGCATTTCAGAAACAAAAGGCATCACAAATATAACCAGAGTAATACAGTATATAGTAGGTGGTTAGCCAGTTAATGGTAGAACTCTGACTAGGTGACAAAAATATTTACATTACATCTACAAACCCTATATAAAGGATGGAAAAGAAAAGTGATACACAAACTACCTTGCCCTTCACCAATTCGGAAAAGAATTTGAATTGGTCGACATCAATATCACCATGAAGTGCAAGATCCAAACCAAACACCCACCATCCCTTAGGTAGCTGCAGGGCAAAATAGCTTTTCTTCTGAGGCATTAACCAGCCGCCTAACCAACTCTTATGGCATATATACCTCATGAAAGTATTGAGTCCGTCAAACCAGTCTACGAAATAATAAACAAATAACCCTACAGTTAGAGGAGATGAAAGAAGAAACCGAATATGCATGCAGGTAAGTGAAACAATTTCTTTAAAAAATAAATGAAGCTGAGACCTGAAACTCACCATGGTTTCCAGGGA
>NW_010925604.1:0-640 GCF_000633955.1 Camelina sativa | reverse complement strand
ATTCTTGATTCTTACTTGTTATATATCGGACAGATAAGCACTTCTAGACGTAAAGTTGTTGGTAGCTCTCATCTAGTGCCACAAACAAAGGAAACACTTTTAAAGATGGCTGTTTCCGGGCCACCGTCTGAGAAGCGGTCTGATCATCGTACACCAGACTTTTCAGTAGAAAATCCACGAACTTGTGACATCTGCAGACGATCCGAAACTATATGGAACCTGATTGTAGTGTGCTCTAGTTGCAAGGTGATATACATTTACTGTGATTTATTTGTAATGTTTAGTTAAGGCATGATTGTCTCTTCTAGGGACAGCTTTTATGCACAGTATGGTATCTTATCAGGCTCCAATTACAGGTTGCGGTTCACATGGATTGCTACAAATGTGCTAAAGAATCCACTGGTCCCTGGTACTGTGAGCTATGTGCGGAGTCATCTTCGGAACCTTCTTTTAATTTTTGGGAAAAACCGGATTGTTCAACAGAATGTACTCTATGTGGTGGCACAACTGGGGCTTTTAGGAAAGCCACAAATGGGCAATGGGTACATGCTTTTTGTGCTGAGGTGAAGTTTCCTTCTACGGCAGCAGTTATTACTTATTAGCAGGGTCTGGTACTATTGAATATTGCAAATAACTTGGT
>NW_010925603.1:0-641 GCF_000633955.1 Camelina sativa | reverse complement strand
ATATATATATATATATATATATATATATATATATTTCCCGAGCTTTTTGCAAGAGAGAGATTGGAAGATGGAGGAGATGCAAAAGATACAATTAATAGAAAGGGATCAGAATTTAACTTGGATTAAGTACTTAAAGGACTTGGTATGCTCATGCAAATGTTGGTAACAGTAGAAGTAAACACAAATTCAAACACACAAGAGAAGGAGGAAAAAACCATAAAGAAGAAAACATTTTTACAATACATAATAGGACATATTATAAAGCAGCTAAATGGACAAATTCAAAATTTTGATCATAGAAATACCTACAAAAGCTATGCATTTCATTGGTCAAAGTTTACTATAAAAAACTATCAAATGCTAAATATATACTCGGGAGTTGCGCGGATTAATCCCTAGTTATAATCTAATCTAAACCATTTCAGTATACATGTTTTATGTGTTCAGCTTTGTTCCATACTTAACTTTAACTAATAAGAGTTTGGATTCTTTTGGCTACTTTTTCTTTCTTTCTTAAACCATTGTTTTATTTTATTATGTTCTTTTTTTAAGGTTTTAATTCTCTAAGACCACCAAATTAATTTTGTAATGATAATAGGTTTATTTAAAGAATCACAAAATTATTATTTTACTAAAATTTA
>NW_010925602.1:0-641 GCF_000633955.1 Camelina sativa | reverse complement strand
TGGTCCGACTCAGAACAACGAAAAGAAATCAGCTGCTCCAGTTGATCAACACCAGAACCAACAAAGTCTGACGGAGTGTGTGTTAGAAAATCCTGAAAGAAACGCACAGCTTCCTCTTTAATCGCCGGTTGAGTGGTAAGAACAGTCCCATCAGGGGTAGATATCTCCCTAATGGCGTTAAGAGCCTGACGTGAACGAACTGCAGAGTGAAAATACTTGTTGTTTTTATCCCCAACCAACATCCAATGCAACTTAGCACGTTGATGCAAAAAATTCTCTTCCAGATCAGAAACATGATCCCAACGTTGAAAAGCTTCGGCCTCAGCTACAATCGCAGCCGGAGTAGGATGAGAGAGCGTGGAGGTTTGCCGGTCACAGAGATCGCGGTGAGCCTCTTCCACCTGGTCAGAGAGCTTACTGAGTTTCTGCTTACTTAGCGAACGAAGGAGAGGCTTGAGAGCCTTAAGCTTCTTAGAAAATCGAAACATAGCGGATGTTGAATGAAAAAGACGCTCAGTGCTATTCCAAAAGGATTCGACAGTCGAAAGAAACTCAGGGAAGGACATAAGGACATTAGAGAACTTAAAGGGCTTCCTTGGTGTAGAGACGTGTGTTCCCACAGTAAACCGGCAACGGAGGTG
>NW_010925601.1:0-641 GCF_000633955.1 Camelina sativa | reverse complement strand
TGGATCCTGGTCCACATTCCTAAGCAGAGACTCAGTTTCCTACGCCAAGAGAAAAATTGAATTAGAAATCCAACAAAAAAGGATTCGCCTTTAACCAAATTAACCAAGTTCTAAGAATCCCAAAGAAAACGAAACGAATTCACCAAAAAGCAACAAGATTTGACAAAACATATAACTAAAACCAACAATACAGCTTCCCTTATCGGCAAGAAAGAGAAACCCTAATCGCATTTCGTGAATCCAACCTAGCAGGGATCTTTTCTAAAGCAAAAGCAACGATTCTGTATGTGAAGAAGAATCAAAAGAGAAACTGGTAGAGAAGAGAGAATTAGTACATCGAGAAGAGTAAGAAGCTCGTCAGTTGAAGGAGGAGGGCTAAGAAGATTCTTGCCAGCATCGATGAGTGCTTTCGAAAGATCGTCCAATCCAACAATAATAGTCATTCCCTTCTTCTTTCTTCTTCTTCCCCAAAAATTCTCAAACTTGGAAACCCTAAAAAAAACGTAATCAAACCCCAGAAAAGAAAAGAAAAAAAAAACCTAAAGGGTCAGAACTCAGAGCCAAGAAAAGAAGAGAGCGTTCGGGTGATTCTGAGGTTAAGCGGTGTGGTTAAACATGCAAAAATTCACTTATATATATAT
>NW_010925600.1:0-641 GCF_000633955.1 Camelina sativa | reverse complement strand
TTCTCGCTTTTAGCCTGTTTTTTAGACAAAATGGGTATAAGTCTTGTTTAAACACTCCAAATTCAGCCCAAAATCTTATGAATAGTCAAATGCATTACATAGTTATATATTTCGACCCTAGACACAGTAACAAAGCTGTTTACTGCTTCGAATCAATGTTTTCTTGGTTTTAGCCTGTTTCGGGACAAAATGGGTATAAGTCTTGTCCAAATACTCCAACTTCAACCCGAACTCCTATAATTAGTCAAATGCATTGGATTGTCATACATTTTGACCCTTGAAACAGTAACAATGCTCTATACTGCTTTGAAACAATGTCTTAATCNATTGACCTGTTTCGGGACAAAATGGGTATAAATGTTGTCTAAACACTCCAAATTCAACCCAACCTCTTATAATTAGTCAAATGGATTGGATTGATACATATTTTGACCCTAGAAACAGTAACAAGGCTCTTTACTGCTTTGAATCAATGTCTTATTGGTATAAACCTGTTTCAGGACAATATGGGTATAAATGTTGTCTAAACACTCCAAATTCAACCCAAACTCTTATAACTAGTCAAATGCATTGGATTGATTCATATTTTGACCGTAGAAACAGTAACAAAGCTGTTTACTTCTTTGAATCAATGTTATCTC
>NW_010925599.1:0-641 GCF_000633955.1 Camelina sativa | reverse complement strand
AAAAGATCGTTTCCCAGAAACCAAAAAGCTCCATTGCGTTTCTTTATTATGGCTTGGCATGGTGATAAGAGTTGAAACTAGACAAGAATCACGAGGTCGACCTTCATACATCTTTCTCAAGAATCAAAGAAAACTTTGCTCTGTCTTCAGATTGGATCCAAGCTTTTAACCCAGAAGAAGCTCGAAATCGATTCCATTTTCTGAAATCTGGAACACAGACAAGTCAAAAATCTTGAACAAGAACAAGAACTCAGAATGAGAATTGTAATAGAAGACTTGATTGGATTGGACGATGAGAGAAAGTTTTATTTTATTTTGGTATAATTAAGAGATTAATTAAACTAATCTTATCTCTCTCTCTCTCTCTTTCTTCTTATTACACTTGTCTTTCTCTCACATACCTCAACGTTTAAGCTCCTCTGCAAATCAGGAGAAGCAAAATGGACTTTGTAGACAACCAAAAAAAAATTCTCAGTGTTGTTGTTGTGCACATTTTTTAATTAATTATGTGTGTTTATTCTTGTACTGTGTTTTACTGTTTTAGCTAAAAGAATAAATATTAATTAAAAGATAAAATAAAAAGAAAAAGGAGACTAGCGAAAGTGAAAAAGCATAAGACGTTTTCAAGTTCTTTGCTTCAG
>NW_010925598.1:0-641 GCF_000633955.1 Camelina sativa | reverse complement strand
AGAAGTGCGATACCTTGCTTAATGTCTTCCACCTCGGCAACAACCCAGAAACCTTCGAAAAAATTGCCTGTTTGTTGCCAGCATCAAGGCATTTTTCGAAAATACACCTATGGACCCCTTCATTTTGGACTCTACCATTTGGGTGATGTGGTGTTTGGAACATCGTCGANATCGTCGGATGCCAGCATAAGCTGAAGATGTTAGCAACCTTTAAAACTTGGGGAGAGAGCGCCGTTTCTACACCTCGATGACCTGCCTTCAGTATTGGAGCAAGGTACTCCAAACCATCAACTGCGAGAAAGCCGAGGATTTTAATCAATATTTCATCGGGTATCTAAGGCATTTTTCCAGTTGCATGCGGCATTTTCACTTTCTTTTTCTAAAACAATGTTTCGTATGTGTTGCAACTTGTGGAGGGTACTCTAAATAAAGGGAGAGTTGTAGTTGGGAGTTGCAGGTTTTTTAATAATTTATGGCAATGAACGGCGACATGCATAAGTGCGATTTTTAAGCTTTATTTTTTTAAATCCGCGTTATGTTACCAATCAAGAAATATTATGTAGTTTTCGTTTTTTTTGAAAAAAAAAAAATTATTGTTGCGGTTTCCAAAACAATCAATTAACCCATGAACCGCATATACT
>NW_010925597.1:0-641 GCF_000633955.1 Camelina sativa | reverse complement strand
CCACCCCTAACGTAGAAACGCCAGCCATCAATGCGTTCTACCGTCATTATATCTGCGTAATGCTCCCTTACGGCCAATAAGAACTCAACATCCCGGCTAAAAGTGGTTGTCAGACTAAGTGCATCCTCTCGTCTTTTCCAATACCACCTACCTAACTATTTCGTAATAAACTCAATGAGATATGTGATGGGATAACCTTTGGCTTTTTTTAGCATGGAGTTGATAGATTCCGCAATGTTGCTAGTCTTGATGTTGTATCTATCTCCTAGACAGTAAACCCGATACCATAAAGCTGGATCTGCCTCATTCAAGTACGCTGCAAGGGCCGGATTTACGTTAGTAAGGGAAGCCTTGTAGCGGTTATAATCATCATACGTATGCGCATATGCTGCCCCTTTCACCAAGTACATCAGTTGCTTCCCACGGAAATTAGAAATTATGTTTTGTTGGAGATGGTAGTAACATATCCCNTAACATATCCCTCTTGTTGCCCATGGCATAACATTGCGACATGCTTTAGCTATTGAACTGCACCTATCCGAAACTACTACCAGTGGATTTGGTGAAAAACCAATCCCATGAAGCATCACACTTCGAGTCGACAATTCCAAAAGCCAACGGAAATATCTGAAAGTTACCAT
>NW_010925596.1:0-641 GCF_000633955.1 Camelina sativa | reverse complement strand
TCATTAAAAACCTTAGTATAGAAAACCACTTGGGAAAAAGCTATACTCAAGGGAAAAAGACTGTAGGTGCCATGTGAAGACAATTATGGCCGAGTATGGTCCTTGAGGCCAAGTTTGGAATGAATGTACTCACACACTTGTGGACTGGCTGCCTTGGTAAACACATCGGCCAACTGCTCGGAGCTTTCAGTGTAACACGGTAGAACNAAGTGTGATTTGTTCTCGGACTTTGTGGCAATCGACTTCAATGTGTTTGGTTCTCTCATGGAATACTGAGTTCGTTGCAATGTGAATGGCGGCTTCATTGTCGCAGTGCATGGTAATAGGTTTAGGTGACTCGATTCCAAGATCAAAATGAGTGCCTTGAGCCACATCAACTCGGTTGTGAGCTTCCTCATGGCTCTATATTCCGATTCTGCACTTGATAGTGATACCACCTTTTGTTTCTTGCTCTTCCATGTGATCAGGTTGCCTCCTAGGAATGTACAGTAGTCTGTGGTAGAGCGACGGTCTCCACGATCTCCAGCGTAATCCGCATCTCAATACCCTACTAGTTCAGTGCTTTCATTGCGACCCATCCATATGCCTTGCCCTGGCGAGCCCTTGAGGTATTTGAGGATTCGGTTCACCATATTCCAATG
>NW_010925595.1:0-641 GCF_000633955.1 Camelina sativa | reverse complement strand
TTTTTTTTTTTTTTTTTTTTCATTTCATTGGTTTCCTGTATGTTTCAGTTTAACATATGTATTTCTTTATTTGGATAACAGCTGATAAATTATTTTCTCCAACATTATATTTATTTCGAATACATTTTTGACTATTGTTCCTCTATAAATTCTACAAAGTGAATGATTGACCCTTTTGGGCTACTGTCAGACGAGATACCCTTATTGTAATTGGGTATTCCATTCATCAGTCTGTCAGTAACCAAAAAAAATTGAACTCCGGTTCCAATAGGATTAAAACAATTTAATTAGTAATGTTAACTATGTGTACTTGCATCACTACATTGTAATTATATCACTAACAGAAGTGATATGAGATTTTTTTTTTCATTTTTTATCTTTTTCTTTTTTTGAGAATATTTACTACTAGTAGTGTTGATTGGAATATCTTGTTTCTTTTTGGTTATTACGATATATGAGCACGTTGCACGTACGACGGTGTTGCTTAAGAAACAAGCCAAGTTATATAGGACATACATCGATTTGCTTTGTCTTGAAAAAGTACCTATCAACTAACTTAACCTCCATGACGTTATCTTTAGTTAAGTTCACTTTTGTCACCGTATATGATTTCTTTAACTTGAGATTCTTAAAAACCAACA
>NW_010925594.1:0-641 GCF_000633955.1 Camelina sativa | reverse complement strand
GTTGCTGTTTCAAGGTCATCTTCCTCGCAAATTTTGGGGAGAGAGCATTCTTACTGCCACTCATCTCATCAACCGCACACCCACACCACTTCTTCATGGTAAAACTCCGTATGAGGTGCTGTTCGGGACTCCTCCTTCTTACTCCATGCTCCGCACTTTTGGCTGTCTCTGTTATGCTCATTACCGGGCCCGTGACAAAGATAAATTTGGTGAAAGGAGTCGTCGTTGTATCTTTGTTGGTTACCCCTATGGCAAGAAAGGTTGGCGCCTCTATGACTTAGAGACCAACAAATTTTTTGTGAGTCGTGATGTTAACTTTCAAGAAACGGTCTTCCCTTTTACTACACCGGATCCTGTTTCCTCTGCTCCTACGCCACCATACTCTCCTCTGTTTTCCGATGATGATTGGGTTTTACCACCGTCTGGTCCGTCTTCTTCGCTGGTTCCTCCTTCTCCCGCTCCGGTTTTGTTGGTACCCGATTCATCCTCTGATCATGTGGCTCCTCCGTCTCCTACTACAGCTCCTACATCTCCTACTACGGCTCCTACACCTACCTCTCCTACCACGCCTTCTGCGCTCTTGTCTACGCCTCCTATCTTGCCTGTGTCTTCTCCTGGATTACCGGAGTTACTGGGTAAAG
>NW_010925593.1:0-641 GCF_000633955.1 Camelina sativa | reverse complement strand
TTATACTAAGATTTTAAAGTAAACATCATAGGACGAAAACAAACATAACCGTTTTTTTTTCAAGAAACATGTAATAAAAAAGTTGTTGATAAGAAACTCATACGTTTTAAACGATAAGTCTCGTGTTTTACATTTTGTTACATATGGAAAACATATAAGATGAGCATGACAAATAAGTCTATATATGATCTAGAGTAGTAGGATTGTTTCATGTTTAGTTCGAAATAGAGATTGAAGAACGTGTTAGGGCATCTCTAACCCCACTCTATTTTAAAGTCAAAACTCTATTATAGAGCAACATTTGCTCAAATCCTACTTTATATTTTACTTTAAAATAGAGAAAATAATAGGATTGTTCTATCTATAAAGTAACTCTATTTTCACTTCTATTTTTTTACACTACCTCTATTTTCAACTCTAAAATGGAGTAATATATTAGAGGAAAACAATCTTCTATTTTAAAGTTATTCCATTTTAGAGAAAAAAAATAGAGATATACACAGGAGATTGGAGATGGTCTTAATAGAGAGATAAGGAAGAGTCCGCAATCAGAGGAAAATTGCGTAATAATAATTCTTCACGCCTTCTCCCGACCCTTCCCATCATTCTGTCTCTCTCCGCATTTCTCGTTCGTTCTTATC
>NW_010925592.1:0-641 GCF_000633955.1 Camelina sativa | reverse complement strand
TTGCTTCTGTTGCTTTTGCATTTGAGTAAATCAGATGCATACACATAGATATACTATACCCAATCTCTTTGAAACAAAGTCTACAGATAAGAAAACCATTGCAATTTATATTCAAAATTTAAAGGTAACACCATTCTATCTCATGTATTTCATATCTAAAAAACTTGCCCCTTCATAAAAAACATACAATATAACCATCTCTTCACCAAAATCACATTATTAGTGATAATCTTCAGGTTTAGTAAACAAACAAACGAATATTGCATAATCACTTTAATCAATATAGGTGACACAAAATACAAAGAAAATGTCAATTAAAGCGTGGGTTTCATGGAAAATATCATCTAAGAACTTATAAGACAGTGATGGTCGATGGTAAGGGTGGTGCCTAAGCGAATCAAAGGGCTAGACGGCGATTGGCGAGTCACCACTTTAACGGAGCAGTGATATTTCGATAAATCAACAAAGCATATTTCTTGTTGGACGAGGGCGGCCACAACATTCATCTTAGGAGGTTTAAGAGAATTCACTCTAAAACTTCTTTTTTTCTAGTGATTCTATCAACATTGATTAGTCTCTTCTCCCTCATTTTTTCTTTCAAAATTGTATGACTTAATCCGTTAATCGTCATAGCTATATAT